>NC_140494.1:7824290-8079290 GCF_964271855.1 Acomys minous | reverse complement strand
GCTCACCTGTATCTCCTTCTGAGAAGAATAAGAGGGAACTTGCATTTCATCATTCTTCTAGCTGGCTGTGGAGAACATGGCTTCTGACCTAAATGGTAGTCTTCTACTTTTTTCAATCCGCCTTTAAGCCAAGGCCGACAAATTACATCACTTATACGTCTGAGTTCTTAACCAAGCTCCAATCGCTCTACCAACTCAGCTATCAGAAGTAACTGTTTGGCTCTTTAAAAAACAAAAGAAGCATGGTCAACCCAAGCTGACCTCAAACTCGCCACACAGTGAAAGAATGGCCTTGGATTCCTGGTATTTTTATTTCTACCTCCCCAGTGCTGAGAATGCAGGACTGCAGACCATGCCTGGTCTATGCAGTGCTCCGGATCCAACCCTGGGCTTTTCTGCACGTTAAAGCAAGCATGCTACCGATTGAGCTACACCCCCAGCACTGTGTGGGGATCATTTTAAACCCTGACCCTTGCATTTTTAGTTTGGGGCCATTGACTTTGACATTTCCTAAAAGTCAATAAAAGGAACAAATGCTAAGAGTGTGCTTCTGGGGCTCCAGAGATGGCTGAGTCTTACAAAGGACTGGAGTCACCACTGGCTGCCCACGACTCCCTAGAACTCCAGCCCCAGAGTATCTGAAGCGCGCCCTCTCTCTCTCTCTCTCTCTCTCTCTCTCTCTCTCTCTCTCTCTCTCTCTCTCTCTCTCTTCTGGCTTCCTTGGGCACTTGCAACACATGCCCATATTCAGGGACACACACATTAACTGAAATAAAAAGTAACATAAAATTTAAAATTTAAAATACTTTTAAAAAAAGTTTTCTTAACTCAGTTAGAAAGCATTTTATTGCTTATCGATCACTTTACTTCATCTCAGTTGGTTGTCACCATAGTCCTATAAATCAGTGAAAAAGTAAGTCCCCCTACCCACACAGACCTTTTAAAGCTCAAGAAACTGAAGCCTAGTGAGTCGATGGCTTCGCTCACGTGCCCATAGCTGTATAAAGGCATGTCCTTCTAACTGCCAAGGTCCTCTCTTGCCTCCTTTAAAAATCTAAAGCTGTTTAAACTCTTAATTATATCCCATCTGTTAACATTTGAGAGAGGGAATCAAGTAGGGAAGTAAACTCTGGGGTTAGATCTTCCCCCTGAGTAATTCCATGAAATTGAGCAGGTTACCCTTTAAGCTCAGGGACAGCATTGTTACCCTTAGTGCCATTGTCATCGGTGCCTACCGTGCAGTGATCAGAACTGAGAATTGTCCTGAGCTCTGTCAGTACAGCTCAGGGTCGCCTCAAACTCACCATGCAGCCAAAGATGACCTTTAACTTCTGATTTCTCCTTCCTTCCTTCCTTCCTTCCTTCCTTCCTTCACCTTCCCAGTACTGGGATTAGAGATGTGGCCACCATACTTGGTCAAACCCAGGGCTCCTTGCATGCTTGGCAAGCATTCTACCTACTGAGCCACACCTCAGCCCCATGACTTCTCATGCGTTAAGACAAACCTTCCAAGTGCATAACAGTTTAGAGAAACCCTTGGGAAGGGAGGGTGATCTGAAGTGCTTAGTGACATCCGAACAGCAGGACACTATCCAGATAGAAACCAAGAGAGGCTTTTTCTTTACCCACCCAGCACAGGCCTCTACGAACCCTGCTTTGTCTCTTTAATGACCGGAAACCCCTATTCTAAACCAGAGCTGCTGTCTCCCTTCCTTGTAGGTCTTCCTAGCGGAGTTCAAGAGAACCAATCAGTTCTTCGCAATAAAAGCCTTAAAGAAAGATGTGGTGCTGATGGACGATGATGTAGAGTGTACCATGGTAGAGAAGAGGGTTCTGTCCTTGGCTTGGGAGCATCCGTTTTTAACACACATGTTCTGCACATTCCAGACCAAGGTATGTTTTTGATACCCTTTAGGCGTCCTTATGGGGTCCCATTCTTATGCCAGTTAAGGAATTAAAATGCAGAGAAATTGTGGGGCTCAAGACTTGGCAGCAGAGAAATTTCAAACCAGCGGGAGGATGCAGTTGAAGAAATGCCTTCCCTGGGTTTGATGAGACACACACATGCAGCAGCCGCACAGAGGAAAAGCTTCTCAGAAAAGCAGAGGGGAAATTGGCGTGTTTAAGTGTCTGTGGGACCTTCCTCCCCTAACTAAGGGTTGGCCAATTTGTTATCTGAACTCTTCATGTAAATGTGCCCTGATCCAGCCTTGAACTTGTTGCGTCAATCCCTCTGCTGGGGTCCTGCAGGCAGGGGGAAAAGCCCACTCGACCTTTGTTTGAAGCTCCCAGGCCTTTGACTCAAGTCAGGAGGACGAGGAAGAGACCAGCCATCTTGGAAGTTTACTACCTTCCTTGCCTAGCCATGGCTTCTCTTCCTGTCTGCCTGCTACCAAGGGAGTCTGTCTAACTCCTGGCCCCTCACTTTCGGCTCAGAAGCGCTTTCTCTCCCTTCAGCTTATCCCAAGTGCCACCCCTGTAGCGGCGCCTGCATGCTGAGATGTGGGGTGTTGTGTCCACATTTTTCTTACCTCTCAGTCTGCCCTCCGTACGCCCATCTCTTCTAAACACCATGGAAACATGACTTAGAATTGCAAATGTTGTGTGTTGGGGGGGGGGACACTTACTTCCAGATCTGTGTATATGCACATCTTTTATTTCGATTTGATTTGGGTTAAGAACCAGGCTCCTACGAAGAGTTCCATGCTTTAGTCTACTGCGCATGTATGTAAAGAGGTAGAAAAAAAGAGGAAATGGATAAAGGCATGTTCTCTATTATGGTCCTTTTAAAGACTATCAGAAAAGGGGGATGTTGCTGGGCATGGTGGCACACGCCTTTAATCCCAGTACTCGGGAGGGAGAGGCAGGCAGATCGCTGTGAGTTCAAGGCCAGCCTGGTCGACAGAGTGAGTCCAGGACAGCCAAGGCTACACAGAGAAACCCTGTCTCAAAAAAATCAAAAAGGGGGGGGGGCGTGTAGGATAATAAGATGAGGCTTGTGGGTGGGAGAAAGGAAGTTAGAGGCACAGGGGACAGCATTGACAAGGAACATTGGTCCGTTCCTTATGCTGATTTTCTTGGAAGCTGCTCCCATTCCTGAGGACTGTGCCCCAGACACCTTTTCTCTTATGAACAAAAACTTAATTGGTTTTTTCCCTCACTCATATCATTGTAGAGAATTTGGAATATTCTCAAAGATGTATTCATCATTAATGCTTTGACGTCTTATCATTCACTGTAGCTTTTCCCTCACTTCCATGAGTTCCATCAAATAAGGAACAATTCACTGTAAATGCCTACCAGTCTATAACTTCTGTTTTTAACATTTTGTTGTATTCATTTCCTCAAATATATGGCTATTCCTCAACATGTACTGATTATAGCAAAGACTGACTGAATATACCCTGTGCCTAAAGCACTGTGGAGCCCACTGAGACATATTATACAGTGCCTGACCCCAAAGCATTTCATACTTTCTAAGGCGACATTGATGCTGTTACCAGGGAAACTGCACCTCCCTTTTTGGGTTCTTAGTCTCATTAATAAAATAATTTTAAGGGGACTCTGAAAACAGCACAAGGACAATTTAATAGACTTTTGAAGAAAACTAAGAAGGCAGGCAAGCTGTGAGACTCACCCTGTAGGAAGGAGATGGAGAGAAAAAGGAGAAGAAGTCATGTGGGAATAACAGATAGTTTATCCTAGAACCAAATTTGAGTGGCCGTGGCTCAGGAGACAAGGAGCTATGTTATACCAGGTTGATGTTTCCAACATGGAAGCAAATCCATGAAGGTTTATAGTGGCAGGAAAGAAAGTTATAAATGAAGACATTTTAAAAATACATTGGTGGAAACAATGGAGGTGGGTGGGGGAGGTGCCTAAGTAAGATGGCAAGGTGGGGGCCAGATGGGGAGTAGTCTCCCCTATAGGCCTCAGATGCATCTGACCGCATTCTCAGCCCTTCCATTGCTGGAGAGCAGAGTTCTGTGAAGTTCCAAAGACTTATATCTATTGGTCAGGATGTTAAGTCTGATACTGAGATGGGCAATCGGTGGTTCTTAGGGGCCTAAGGACAGCTCCAGAGAGATTTGAATTAGGCCATCAGATCAGCAACATTCCAACCGCCATAGTCACTGAAGTTGCGTTGTTTGGTTCTGTTCTGTTTATTGCTTCTTTAGCAATGAAGGTCAGCAGGCAGATCATGGCAGAATAGGGTGAGGGCTATGGGGAATGAGTGAGGAATGCCCAGGGAAAGCATGCCTGGGCTTTTAGCTAGTGTCTGAAAAAATGAGAGAAAGAAGGAGAAGTGAAAATGTCTGGGTTAGGACTGAGAAAGGAGAGCAGGCTCAGCAGTAACATAGGCCGGAAGTTCTGCGGCCACCACAGAGGAAGGGACTTCTGAAGGGACAGAGATAACCCGCCCTTCCCACTCCCTAGCATGGGAGTCAGCTCTCTGGGGTGGTGGAGTGCCTTTCCTGGCCAGGCAGCTGACAACAGACCCAGCCTGACTGACTCTCAGAAGGAGGAAACACTATGACGCAATGTTTCGGGTTGTTTAGAAGGCCAGGTCTCCACCCAGGGCCAGAGGTAGAACCTAGATTCCATTCCTTTGACCAGGAAGACATAACCCTCCCTTAACGGACCCAGACAAAGCCCGCTGCCTCCACCTTTTCATATAGTACCCAAAGCCTAAGGAGCTGCTTCCCTTTCCACCGTTACCAGGGAGACAGGAGATGGGCTCCAAAGTCAAGCTTGAGGGAAAGTCCCACCTCCACGCCTCAAATCCTGATGATGCCCAGCGAGGCACTTGACAACAGCTCTCAGCTTGTACTATTACATCAGAATACAGATCTGAAGCGGCAGATCAGGGAGAAACTGGACATCAGAGTTAGAAGAGCAGAAAGAACAAGAAGTTGGGCATGGCAGATGTGGGGATTAGCGAGAGGAATCCTGTTGTCACCCTCTGGCAACATGGCAGGAATGGCCTTTCTTCAGACTCAGGAGGCAGGCTCACACAGGCAGCGCTCTCGCCTTCTGACCCATGCCCCACCCCCAGCCCAGCTTCCTGGGCTTAGCATACCATTGATGTGCGCACAGTAGTGCACCCCTATAAATCTCAGTACTCGGGAAGCTGAGCTGGAGGGTCATCAAGTTTAAAGCCAACCTAGCCTGTATATATCATGAGTTCAAGATCAGCCTGGGCGACTTTGTGAGAGAGCTTGTCACAAGAGTCTAACAAAAAGGCTGACAGTGTGGCTTAGTGGTGGAGGCTTGCCTGGCATGCTCTAGACCAGTGGCCCATGTACTCCAGCAAACCCAGACAGTAGATGGATTCACTGTTACTCTCCTAAGGAATCCTGATCACCGCCCCCCCACAACCCAGAACATTATCTGGTTGCCTCCTTCCTCCAGAAAGAGCTCCTGTTGGATATCAGAGGTTGCCTAGCTGTTATCTATCAAAGGCACAGAATCGAGTCATTAAAGATTTTTAATGTTGGCCTAGGGGATTGCTCACTGCATTATGTACTTACCAAGCAAGCACGAGGACCTGAGTTCTAGCCCCAGGACCCATGTAAAAAGGCAGGTGTAGAATGTGCACTTATCATCTCAGCACTGGGGAGGTGAAGACAAGGGCATCCCCAGGACATCCTGACCAGCCAACTCAGCCAAATAAGCAGGTTTCAGACCAGTAAGAGCCTGTCTCAAAAAACAAGGTGGCCAGTGTGCTGAGGAGCCACACCCAAGGCTGTCCTCTGCCTTCTATGTAACATGCATTGTGCTGGCCTTCTTGTTCTCTCTCTCTCTCTCTCTCTCTCTCTCTCTCTCTCTCTCTCTCTCTCTCTCTCTCTCTCTCTCTCTCTCTCACATACACACACACACACACACACACCTGCATGGACACACACACACTTTTTAATATTCATCTGTGAGAATTTAAGTAGGTGAAACTATGGTAATTAAGAAAGGGTCGGCTTCTGTGAAAAGGATGAGGGCTGTGTAGGCTTGGATGCTAAAGTTTAGCCTTAGCTCTGCCTTTCACTGGCAGAGTCCTGAAGGTCGCTTGCCTCCTTGCTCAGGATAAAGAGGAAACACCAGTGTGTAAAGGGGCTACAAAGGAGAAGCCAGGTACCCTATAGGAAAGCACCCTGCTGAGGCCAGGTGGGGGACACAAATAACTCGTTCTATTGAATCTGAACGCGAACCTGAGTAAAGCTCAAAAGAGTCTTCCAGATTAATTTTCGTGATACTAGATCAAGATGACTCCGCACATCCTTCCCTCTCTGATGTACCATTGGCCCCACAGTACAATACAGACAGTGTGATCATGACTGTGATTGTCATAGATAAAGAATGGCTTTTATATTATTTGATTTACTTTTTAGTACACTTCTGTATTATTTCTTAATGTCTGTTCTTTCCGTGCCTCATATGGAAGGCCTCAAGGCTTAAAATTGCCCAACCCCTTCTCAGCATATGCTTCTTCAAAGTGTGGGGACCTGTGTGATGCTGGACCTTAAACCTCTGTGTTGGGCTGGGTGGGCTAGGGTTAGAACACTTGCCTGGCGCACACAGAGTTCTGGGAGAAATGTATAGAAAGGAAGGAGGGAGAAAGACTAGAAGGAGTAAAGGATGAAGGGAAAGGGGAGGGAAGAAGGGAGGGAGGGAGGGAAGGAGGGAGGAAGCAAAGGGAGGGAGGGAGGGAGGGAAGGAGGGAAGGGAGGGAAGAGAGGGAAGGCAGGGAAGGGAGGGAAGGGAGGGAGGAAGGGGAGGGGAATGAGGTGCAGAAAGAGAAGGAAGAGACGTACTTTTCATTATTTATTTTTACAATGTACAAGACGGGGCCTGGAGACATGGCTCCGCAGCTAAGAGTACAGCTGCTCTTCCAGGGGACTCGGCTCTGATTCCCAGCCCCCACATGGCACTCACAACAGTCTACAACTACAGTTCCAGGCCATCTGTCACCCTCCTCAGGCCTCTGCTGGGAATGGCGCACAAGGATGGTATACAAGCAGGCACAAAGGCAAAACACCAATACACATACAATTTATTTTTATACACTAATCTTTTTTAATGAGAAAATACATAAGAAAAACTATCCACAATAATAATTGCCATGAACCTTTCAGCTGAATTCTCTGACAAATAACTTGAAAATAATTGGAAAATGTTGCACAGAAAACTTTGAAACCCACAAATGAATTAAAGGCAGCTGGAGTAGATTAAACATGAACTTTGAGAGTCCAACTCATAAATTTCTTTCAGAAGTCCCTGTTAAATTAAATCACAAATGCTTCTCAGAAACCATGATATGTGAGTTCTATATTTTTCTTCAAAAGAAGCAAGATTCAAAAACTGTCTGGGACTGAGTTATTAAGATTTGCCTGTCATTTTTTTTTTTTAAGATTAGTTAGTAAGAAAGAAAAAAAGAGTACCTAATTTGGAAAAATAATATTCTGCTTCCCTGATTTTAAGGGTTTTAGTTGACATCTGGTTTGAACGGTTGTTGTTGTTTTGTTTTGTTGTTTACCGAGGTCATATATGTGCCAGGGTGAACATGTAAAGGTCAGAGGGCAACTGTGGGTGTGTAGGAGTCAGCCCTTGCTTTTACCTTGGAGAGGTAGGGTCTGTCTTATTGTTTCTGCTGTACTGCACGCAGACACCCGAGAGCTTTTGGGGTTTCTCAGTCTCTACCTCCCTCCTCACCACAGGGATGCTGGGATGTCAGGTCAGTGCATCTGGATTTTTTATGTGGGTTCTGGACCTCAACTCAGTTATCAGGCTTGTGTGTGGAAAGCTCTGCCTGCTGAGCTACCTCCCTGAACCTCCTTTGTAATGTATCCTTAACCAGGCATGGAAAGCTCTGCCTGCTGAGCTACCTCCCTGAACCTCCTTTGTAATGTATCCTTAACCAGGCATGGTACCACAGCCCTTCTCATCTTGGCACTCACGAGGCGGAGGCACGAGAATCACCAAATTCAAAGCCAACCTGGGAAGAGCATGAGTTCAAGGCCAGCCTGGGCAACTATGTGAGGCCCTGTCTCAAAACAAAAAATAAGTAAAGGGCTAACAGTGTGGCTTAGTGGTAGAGTGCTTGCCTGGCATGCACAGAAACCTAGCTCTCAAACCTAGTGCCCCAGGTAAAAACAATAATAATGAGCTAGGTGCTCCAAGTTCCCTTGATCTGTCTCCCATAAAACCATTTCAAACAGGAGGGCATGGCTCCAAAACTGGTTTGAAAAGATGCACCCAATACAATGAGGTCTTTGTTTGCTTTTAATTTTTTGTAAGTTATTTTTCATTAGACTTTAAGGTGCATAAAGATCTGCTTTCATTTGAGTCTCCTATTCATTAAGGGAACATTAATTAATGAAAGGCCCATCGATAATTGTACTTTAAGAAGAGTTAATGGGGCTGAGGAGATGGCTCAGTGGTTAAGAGCACAGGCTGCTTTTCCAGGGAACACAGGTTCAAATCCGAGCACCTACAAGGAGGCTAATCACTGTCTGTAACTCCAGGGGGCCAAGCCGTATGCCGCCCCCTTCTGGTATCCACAGGTACTGCACTCACATGTTGCACAGATACAGTTGCAGACAAATCATCTACACACACACAAAGAAGTGTTAACAAGCACAGACCTCAAAGATGGTTTAAATCCTACAAGCACAGCTCTGGGTCCTTCCTAGGGGCACATTTGAATGACAGCCACTGCGAATGTTACAGGTTTCCATAAAGTCAAGTCATTGTCCCCGCTCACCACCATCTCATATATAATGGATGAAAGCTGGATTTCAAAAATGTACACTCTCTCAAAGGTACTTAGACTCTAAGGTACTTAAAAACTGTCAGCACAATTCTTTTAATTTTTTTATTTTATTAGAAATAATAATAATAATAATAATAATAATAATAATAATAATAATAATAATACAGCAACATCTAGGCCAAGCTTGGTTACACACATCATTAATCCCAGCACTTGGTAGGCAGAGGCAGGCATATCTCAGTGAGTTCAAGGCCAGCCTGGTCTACAAAGCAAGTCCAGGATAGCCAAGGCTACACAGAGAAACCCTATCTCAAAAAGCAGTAGCTTCCCTGCTTTCTGAGTGGAGTCTTCAGCTCTGTCCACTGGGTCTCACGAGCTGTATCTCAATTTATAAATATCTTCTCAGTACCCATCTTCTCAGTCCATAACCTTGGAACTGGAACGTTGTCCCGTATGTTTAACGTGTGGTGCTCTGAAGAAAGAATAAGGTCTACTTATATCTTATTTTAGTCATTACTTTGGTGCTGGTTCCATTTCTTCCTCAGATATTGAGAGTCTTAAACATAAATTTTGTTACATTATTCTTTGAAAATTTCAAGCGTCTTGATCGCACTCACCCCTCGCTCCACCTGCAGATCTCCCCCTCACACCTCTCTCCAACTTCATGACCTCCTCATGTAATTTGTAATTGTCACAGAGTAAAGAAAATTGTATAAAAAGACAAAATCAAAAATGAATTATGTGAGCTTCCTAGCCTTTGGGGGGGGGGGCGATATATAACCCAAGAAAAAAATAGTATAGTTATTCTGTGCTTTTGTTCCCACCTTGCTTTTCTGGTGAAAGGGTTGGTGTTCTTGATGCCATATGTGTGACATTTGTCAAGTTTCCTGTGCATTTTCAAAGTTAATCGTCCCTGCTTTGATAAAATCACTAGCTAATTTCTTTGATGCTGTGTGTTGCTTATTTATCCTAAGCATTTGACAACTGTTCCTCTGGATCTTTTTTCCATTCATTTTTTTACTTGGAAAATGTGAGCATTTCAGGGAGAACACAGATACAAAACAGAGTGCATCTAGCCACTTTTGAGCCTGAGTTTACAATCTCCCTTTGCCTGGTGCTAGAAATTCACAGAATGCCCTTTGCTTCCTCTAAGAATCAGCTTATGTTTTAAATACTGATATTTTCTCACAGTTCTACCCCCTGTACCTTTTCTAAATAATGTTCATCAAAGTAACATGATCCTATGATATTTATACAATTGATTTTCTTAGATTAATCACTTCCCTTGGTCTTTAATCATCTTTCTTTTGTACTGTAAATATAGATTTGCATTTTAACGATGTTTATCCTTATAGAACTTTTGGGTCTTATTCTTTTTGGAAGAACTGTTATATTTGTCTTACTTTGAGGTAAAACAACTTCTACGAAGTTTAAACCCAAAGCTTTATGTGTCCGACAGCCTCCTGCAGCCCAGGCTGGTCTCAAACGCTCTGTAACTTAGGATGACCTTGAACTGCTGGTGCTCCTGCCTCCATCCCCAAAGTGCCATGGTCATGAGTGGCTGTCAGCACATACCTGGTTATTCCCTGCTTGTCTTGAACCCAGGCCTTTATGCACTAGAGGCGAACACTCAACTTCATCCCCAGCCCCCACATGCTTCCAAAGATGACGTTCTACTCTGTATGAGGCCACGTTTTCATTTGAGCATCTTCAGTGTAATAAGATCATTGACTTAGATGAGTTTCAAGGGACAGCATCTTACTGGCTCCAAGCATCAAGTCTGTTTCCCTGTCGGCTCCAGAAACTGCAGTACTCACATAAATTTATCAATGAAGCAGCTTCATGCCGAACCTTCTTCATTGACACCGCCATTGACTGGCGTGTAGGACCTTGAAATCCCGGCAGCCCTCTCTCCTCAGCCTTATGCGTTCTGAGACCACAGGTGTGTGCCACAGCCGATGTTTTTGTCATTTCATATCAGTGATAATTTACTAACTTTTTTATGTTTGTTTTTTTGAGGCAGGGTTTCTCTGTGTAGCCTTGGCTGTCCTGGACTCACTTTGTAGACCAGGCTGGCCTCAAACTCACAGCGATCCACCTGCCTCTGCCTCCCGAGTGCTGGGATTAAAGGCGTGCACCACCATGCTGGGCCCTAATTTATTAACTTTAAATAGTCAACAAAAGGGGACTTTTTTTTACATCAAACCCCTGTTTCATCAACTCAACTTCTGTGTTAAAAATCCAACCTGTTCCTGAAATACTCATTCCCAATATGTGAATATGTGAGGATTATATCTAATAACTATAGTTATAACTATGAAAACACCTGGCATTAATAGAGGGTTCTCTGTGTGTCATTCAGCGTTCTGGGCACATCATGCATCTGAGCTCATTTACTTTCCTTGCAGCCTGTGGAGTAGGTATTATTAATGTCCATATTTTATAGACAAGAGGGTGGAGGAGCCCAGAGTGCTAAGGAGCCCACTGAAGGTCAGACCGCTGAAAAGCAAGTCCTCAGAGACTAAACGCACCAAGGAAACCCATTTTAAAATTCATGAAATGGAGTTTTAGTTGCACTTTGATTGCAAAGGAAAATAATTGGTTAGTTAAAGCAAGGAGACCTCATGGGACAATTAAGCCAGTAAATACCACTGAGCCTAAGTCTCTGCTGCAAGGTACCAACCTCTAGAAATGTAGGCCGGTTATTTCTGACTCACTCTAATGAACCTACAAAGGTAGTGAGTTTTACTAATTAAAGTTTACAGTAGAAATATAAACAGGCCAGAATAAATGAGCTTGCTGGTTCGTAGAGAGCCGTTTATCCCACATGCATGTGCGCACACACACACACACACTGTACCTTTATATATCAAATTATACAAAGGGTTTTCTATTGTTGTTTTTTTATGGTACATATTTGTGAAATGGTAATAAGCCTTGTTTCCTAGAACATCTTAATTTGTATTTGGATAAATTAAAAGTGAAAGAAAGAGCCTGCTGAGGTAGCCCAGCCCTGTAATCCAGCACTCAGAAACCAGTGCCAGGGAGGACTGTTTCAAAGAAAGGATGAATGAATTCTAAACTGCCCCAGTCTTCCACAGTACCATGACATCTAAACGTTGATGTATCCACACCAATACTGGGTTTAGAAGGTCACCAGAAGCTTTGGGGTGAACCTCCACAGATAGCCTACAGTGTGCTGGTGTGGGAGGCCCCTGTCACCACCTCATCCCACTCAACGCCAGGCTCTCCTCCAGGGTGAGCTCGTGCAGCCATGACTCTGTGATCTGCAGTGAAACACCGAGCCCCTCCCTTCTCCCACCACAGAGGTGCAAATATGGAAAGCACAGTTCTCCTACCTAGAGGAGAATTCTACCTAGAACCTTGCCCTATGAGAGGACTCGAGTCTTTTCCCTTCGTTAAGTAGATGTAACTGCGCCTTCAGTGTGGCGGTCTATGGCTGAGGAGACTCCTTTACTACTTCTAGGCCCTCACTGTACTAACAATGTAATTTAAAAAGGGACGGAGACAAAAAAGAATAATAAAAAAGAGTAAAAGTCACAAAAGATACTAAAGACAATAGGTTAAAACTAGTTCAGAATAGGGCTGAGGTAAACTGCCTTACAAACCTAAGGATCTGAGTTCAAGCCCTGAGAACTCACTTAAGAACAAAAAAAGCCAGCATAGGAGCATATATTTGTAATCCCCACTCTGAGGGGACAGAGAAAGGCAGAAAGCTTTGATTATTAGAATTTTTATATGAAAATTGCTTTTTCAGTTTTTAGATTTATAAAGCATTTTAAAATCTTTATTCTTGAATACATTTTTACTCCCTGTCTTCATCATTACCTGAATAAGCACTCTCACAGCTTTTCTTTTTTTTTTTTTTTTTTTCCGGTTTTTTGAGACAGAGTCTCTCTCTGTGTTAGCCTTGGCTGTCCTGTACTCACTTTGTAGACCAGGCTGGCCTCGAACTCACAGCAATCCATCTGCCTTTGTCTCCTGAGTGCTGGGATTAAAGGCATGGGTATAACAAAGAAAATGAACACAAGGAAATATAAATCTTAGAGCCCCCGCACCCCAGTGATAGTACATTTTCTACAGCTTAAGGATACAAGATATTTGTAGAAGCCATGGGTGATAATATCCTTTGCACACAGACATATGTAATTCTTGGAGAAGCCACTAGACTATTTTTATATTTTAAGGGTACTCAAAGTATGTATTTAAATAATTTTTGCAAGAA
Source organism: Acomys minous (assembly GCF_964271855.1). NCBI lineage: Eukaryota > Metazoa > Chordata > Mammalia > Rodentia > Muridae > Acomys > Acomys minous. Next base: position 8,066,280 of record NC_140494.1, on the reverse strand, counting down.
TATAATCAGTGTATTTGTTGGTCTATGTGTGGACTGGAGTTCAGAAGATGACCTCGGGTGTTGGTCTCCCTTGTCATGGCAGCACATGCCATGCTAGCTGGCCTGGGAGCATCTAGGAATTCTCCCATCTTCTGAGATTACACACATGCATTCTAGGGATCCAGACTCAGTCCACACACTTGTGCAGCCATGTCCCCAGCCCATAAACAATCAATCACACACAAAGCCACAGGGTCTAGAGAGATGATGGAGGCCCAGAGGTATCACGTATCTTTAATCCTGGCACTCAAAAGCTAGAGGCAGGTGGGTGGATCTCTGTGAGTTTGAGGCCAACCTGGTCTACATAGCGAGTTCCAGGACAGCCAGAGCTACATAATAGGGAGGCTCATCTCATACAAACAAACAAAGCACATACTACTCTTAACAGAGTTCTGTTCCAGGACCCATATTAGGTGGCTCACGCTTGCCTGAAACTCCAGTTCCATGGGAAAACAATGCTTCTAGCCTGGCAGAGGACCTGTACTCTTATGCACACGTACACACACATACACACACACACACACTCTCTTACAAATAAAATTTAAGAAAAACCAGCCACTGAGGTCTCTGTAACTATCTAGCCTCAGGACACTGGGGTTGATTCTGCCTTCATCCAATTGTCAAGCAATCACAGGAAATCGAGGAGTACTGTGACCCTTTCAGGTTTTTGGCCTCAGCATTAAAGATTTCATGCATATTGTGTCCTTAAGATGTCCAACTAGAAGTTGGACAGTCAGTCAGTGTCATCAAATGTCATCTTCTCCTGTTAGGCAGGACCCCTCAGCATTAGTCAACAAATTTCTGCTTCCTTAGACCTCTGTACTCTCAGATGGGCTGACTCTTCCTTACCCACAGGATGGGCACACTACAGCATTTTCTTGTTCTGTTTATAAAATCAGTGCACAGTGGAAAGACGTTTGGGGGATGCATTTTGAGGAGGGTGGCATTAGTAGAAATCCCTGCAGGAGTGCTCACTTTGCGAATCAGTGTTTAATCTGATACGAACAGTGGTGCTGAGAACTGCAGTGTTTCCTCCTACGGAGAGCAAAGAGACATTTCTATGTGTGGTGTGTGTGTGTGTCTGTGTCTGTCTGTCTGTCTGTCTGTCTGTCTGTCACATGTGGATGCCATAGCATATGTGTGGACATCCCAGGACAACTCTGGGAGTCTGTGTGGAGTCTGGGATCCAAATCAGGTCCAAGTCTTGGCAGCAAGCCTCAAGATACCTTTCTAAAGTAGAATTCACTCCTTCAAAGGACCTCTTAATGAAATGCGGTGCTTTGCTGCCCAGACAGATTCTCGATGCCTAGATGGAGGCAGGAGTCCCAGGGATCATGACTGACTCCCTTGCTTACGTCCTGTCCTGTCTCTCCTCTGAGAACCTCACAGTTGGTTTTTTGTTTGGTTGGTTGGTTGGTTGATTTAATTTTGGTTTCCTCAGAGAAAGATATGCGCACTTCAGAAACTAAGTAAAATGACCAATCAAAAAGGGCTTTGCCCTACCACCTTCATTGTTTACTCTAAGAGCACAAGACACGGTTCTCTTTGAACCTATTCAGCCTTTCCATTCTTTGTCCATGGAAGAATTAATTTAAATATTCCATCCATCCAGGACCCTGGGAACCAGAAGTTCCTGTAGTAGACACAGTCAACTGCAGTCCACCAATTGCCAAGTGCTGCAAACATACCCAAGAGCTGCTTAAGCGGAGGAAGGCCCACGCTTTGTTCCATCTTGGGGGAACATGGTAGTCCTTAAGGAAGGATTGTATAGCCCGTCTGACTTGAAGAGTGTCCAAAAAAAGATTCCTCTCTTTTTCTTAGCATCAAATATGCATTATTTCTGGGCAGTCAACTTTCCTGGGAGTTTATAGGTTTGGCGTCCTCTCACTAATGTTTGTTACCTACAGGTGTTACATAAATCTTAATACAATGTGCTGAATGGACACTGTCTATTAATTTCATCTGTTCCCCCCAAGAAAAGGAAAAATATATATTAAAATGTGGTATTTAGTCAAGGTTCTCACAGACACGTCTCACTGAAGCCCTGGGTTGCCAGGGCTTCATCATTACCCTACTGGTTAGCAACAGGCTGGTCTGGGTTCAGATATTAGAACTCCCACTTAGTGAATGCTGCGCCAGGAGTTCATGAGCTCTGAAGTTGGGGCAGATTTGTAGCATCCCATTCCTGATTCTGTTAAAACTTCAGTTCCTGTCTGCTTGGAAAGAGGCTTTGTATCAGCTAAGGTATCCCAGGTTATGGTCCCCTCTCACTGAGCTGCCCTGTGTTTTCTCTCAGCTGGGAAGCAGAGCCAAGGGAATGTGGAGAAAACCCAATCTTGTTTTCTGTTTTCTTTCGAGAGCCATGGGGGCTCTTCATTCATCCTCCAAAAAGTCTTTACTTATGTTTGCTTGTTAGTGTTAACTAATTTCATTCATTGTCTCCCAACGCCTACAGCTACCAGTTACTCAATGTGTACAAGGCACTGATGGTTTTAAATTTATTTATTTATTTATTCACTTTACATCCCAATCGTAGCCCCGCCCTCCTCTCCTCCCAGTCCCACTCTTTCTCCCTCCTCCCCCACCTCCTCCCATATTCCTCAGAAAAGGGGAGCCCCCTACCCACCCACCCCAGCTCATCAAGTCGCATCAGGACTGAGCACATCCTCTTCCCCTGTTTAAGTTCACTTTCTACAAATATCATCCCATTTCACACTCAGAACAATCCTCAGAGGTACAAGTGTTAACTGCCCTGATTTCAGAAACAAAATGAAGCCCGGGAGAGGTTATGGACTTCCGCTGTAAATAAGGTGATTTGAAATTAGCTCTAAGAATAACAAAGCCCTGTTACTCTTGGTTCACTCTGCCTAGCTCACTGTGGACTTTCCCAGTTGGCAGAGCATTTGATGGCAACTCTGAAGGGGTCTGGGTCAGCCGGAAGTCACTTTATGAGCCTGACTTCCCTGGCCACTGATGAAAGTTGTTTGAATATATGTTTCAGTAATAGGATTAAACTTTTAAAGAGGCTATTTATGCCCCAAAGTGGGGTTCCCTAAACTCCCATCTCATGGCATCCTAGATGTAGTGCTGGCTTTGAACTCGGTCTGTAACCTAAGCTGTTTTCACAGTAATCCCTTGCCACAGCTTCCTGACTGCTGGAATTAGAGGTATGCCAGCACTCTGCTAGGATTCAAAGTTCAGTCTTCAGAGTACTAGTAGCTCAGGGATCTTAGAGGAGAAAAAAAAAAGGAGATGGCAAGAAGCAGCCTTAACCAAACTGGTTTAGTTGATCCTTACACTGGTTTGGTTGATCCTTACACTGGTTTGGTTGATCCTTACACTGGTTTGGTTGATCCTTACTCTGGTTTGGTTGATCCTTACACTGGTTTGGTTGATCCTTACACTGGTTTGGTTGAGCCTTACTCTGGTTCTTTTTGGGGTCCAGTGGTTCTGGGGATACTCATGATTGCTTGCAGGAGGCTACCATGGCCAGCCTCTACCACACAGCAAAACGCTGTGTCAAAAAAGAAAGGACTCAGAGACAGACCAGAGTAACAAGAGAGTTTTGCTCTGGACAAGTCTGGCCCAGCTGCCCCAGACCCCTGCAGAGTTGCTATAAAAAGCCCTGCCAACTGGAGAAGTCCAGACCCCGAGCTGGATGCAGCGAGCCAAGAGGGCAAAGCCTAGGTCCTCCTTTAGATCCCCAACTTTCACAGAGCCTCTGTGTGGGATACATGGGATGGAGTCCATGTTTTTCCTCTGCTCTCTCCTATCAGCTTTATTCAAGCCCAAAGTGTATAAATTGTGATAGTCTAAACAACAAAACCTAAACAAATATTGCAGGTCCCCATTCATTTCCTGACACAACAAAGGAACCATCCTCTTTGCAGTTTTATAGATGGTCTTACCAACTGGTTGTATGTGTGGGTCGGTGTGTATGTGTGTGTATGTTCATGTGCACTGGTACATAAATGTGCAAATCCATGTGGAGGCTAGAAGTCAACCTTACGTGTCAGTCCTTAGGATGTGTCCATCTTGTGTTTTGAGACAGGGTCTCTTGGTAGGACCTGGGGCTTACCAAATAAGCTAAACTGACTGGCCAAGAAACCCAAAAAATCCGTATGCCTCCAGTTCCCTGGCACTGGCATTAGAGATTCATATGCCAGCATGCCTGGCTGTTTTATATGGGTCCTGGCATTTGAACTGAGGTCTGTGTGCTTACAAGGCAAGGACTTTACCTACCGAGCCATCTCCCCAAGCCCCTATGGCGTGGTTTTAATCACACATAGGAAAGGAAGCTGTCAGTGTGCTGGTTAACTCAAAGCCAGTAGAGCTTTGTTTTGAAATGGTAAAGGGTGGAAGCTGTTCACACATTAGTCATAGGTGGGGGGTGGGGGCTGGGGGGGATGCCAAAGTGAGAGAAATGGCCACTAGGTTATGTTTGAAATGTCACGGCTAAGTTACAGTGATCCAGTTGACAATTCTGGCGTGTGCACAAAAGGGGAAAAAAGTGTGTATGCGTGTGTCTGTGTGTGTGTGTGTGTGAGATGCAGCTCAAGTAACAAAATCTAGAAACTGTATCACCTTTGGAAAAGGCAGGTGGATACTTACCTTTATTTGTTTTTTGTTTGTTTGGTTTGGTTTGGTTTATTTTTGGGGAGAGTTTGGTTTTTCAAGACAGGTTTTCTCTGTGTCATCTTGGCTGTCCTGGATTCACTTTGTAGACCAGGCTGGCCTTGAACTCACAGCGATCCACCTGCCTCTGCCTCTGGAACGCTGAGATTAAAGGCATGTGCCACCACGTCTGGCCCATTTACTTGAATTATCAATATCATTGCCATGATATTTAGCTTTTCTTGTTCCGGGGAAATGTGGCCTCAGTACAGACGACAGGCAGTGAATGTCACCATGAGGCCAGAACACTTTGATCATTACCTTGTGTGCCTCAGCACTCCGATTAGTCTCAGTTCCAGACATAAAATTAATTCTGTTTGCTTGGTTTCTGTTTTTGTTTCTGTTTTTTTAATCTGTGAGTTGAGGTGAATTACAAATTCCTACACAAATACACTGTCTCCACACTTTGTGGGTTACTAACTCTGAGACTCTTAAAAACTCTTAAGTGTGCAAGGTGTTCAGAGAGCTGTGACTATTTTTCTTGAAGAAATGGTGTCTCACATCATTGGTGGAACTTGAGCCGGCTGGAATCTGGGACCTCTGATATGTGATACTGTCACCCGCGATCTGAGGGTTACCCAGGCTTTCACTAGATCACTTTCTGTGGGCACTGTATTTCTGGTGCCAGACAGAATCCTATACTAGGAGCTGCATGCTCAGAAACTATGGCTATCTCTCCCACGAGGGACGTGTGGACACCAGGGTAATAAGCAAACTCAATGACAAGACAGAAGACCAGGACTGCCACCCACAGGACGTACTCAACGATTATTGGCTGAGTGTCATAAAACATGGGGGTCCCCATGGTCTGTTCCTGGAGTCAGAGGCACCATCCTATACGTTGTCTGTTTGAGCAAGTGTACAATCCTCACGCACTAACTGCTCCACACTGTCCGTTGTTCAGGAGACAGATGCAACCAGTGTCCTCCTCCTCCTGTTGGCTGGATCACAACCCATAAGCCCCTTCGTGTGTTACCCATCTTCCCCCCCCGCCATTCCCCACATGCCCTGGGCTTCAAAACCATAGCTCAGCTCAAGTATTTTGACAGTCTCTTCATAAAAGGTTTCATGATAGAACTGGTCTCTCTAAAATTATCTAATCTATTTGAAAAAGTCAACTTTCTTTTCTTTCCTTCAATGCTAAAAACTGATGTTGGTTGTTTGCCCCCTAGGAAAATCTCTTTTTCGTGATGGAATACCTCAATGGGGGAGACTTAATGTACCACATCCAAAGTTGCCACAAGTTTGATCTTTCCAGAGCCACGTAAGAGCCCTACTTGGGATTTGGGACATTTTGTGTTCTTGATGGTTTCTGTGCACCTAGCACCCACAGGTTGCTTTTCTCGTGTGGTATTCTTTATTTATCGTTTGTGATTGTATGTGTATTTGAGTGTATGTGTGTGTGTGTGCGCGCACATGTGCATGCAGTGCCCTCAGAGTCCATAAAAGGGTGTCAGATCCCCGAGAACTGCAGTTACAAGCAGTTATAAGCCACCTGATATGGGTGCTGGGATTTGAACCTGGGTCCTCTGGAAGAGTACCAAGTACTCTTAACCACAGAGCCATCTCTTCAGCCCCCTTTTCATACCCTCTTGCTTGGCATGCCTAAGTCCCAGAATAAAGTAAACACTTGGGAATAGTACCACACAAGCAAACGGTTTTCCATTTCGTAAAACTGAAATCCACTCCTGCCTTGTTTCATGTTCCATGTGGTACAAGCAGTTAGTTCACTTCCTGGGAACCCCCTCCAGCCACCGAGCTCCTAACTCACTGTGCTCAGGTGCAGATGTGCGTCCTTTGGAAAGAGCAGTGAGATGGGACATGGATGTTCCAGGTGGCCCTGGGGATGGAATTGAGCTGCAGCCTGTCACAGAGATGCTCAGTGGGACCTTAGAAAGCACTCAGCTGCCCCCGTGTTTGAGAAGAAGCCCTCTCCTTCTCTGGCATCAAGTAGCCAGGATGCAAGTGAAATGGAGCTGTATCCCTGGGAAAAGTGTGCCGGGGTCCCACAGCTCAGCTGCAAGTGTTGTGCTTCCCTTGGCCCTGGTCCTGCTTCCCTCCTGAGAAGCGCACAGTGACATAGGGGCAAAAATAAGCGGTGGAATTACAAATGATAGCTAAGGCTGGCAAGCTCAGTGGGTAGGGGTGCCTCAGGACCTGAGTCCCATCTCACATTCTCATAAGTTGTCCTCTGAGCTCTATAAATTCATCATGACACACAATAATAAACAAATAAATAGATGTGTTGTTTTAAAAGATAACTATATACTAGCTGCTGTTTTTGTTTTGTTTTTTCTGGATGCTCAGCCATCTGTCATGCAACTCTTCGTGACTACTTTGAGTGCTTCAGGCTGAACTGGACTGAAAGATGGACTTGGTCCACCAGCTGCTACGAAACCCAGCAATGTGGCTGTCTTATCAGCTCTAGAAGGGAGCCCTGGCCATCCCTATTGTGTTCAGGCACCTTCAGCCAAGCACCTGAGATTATTATTTTGCAGAAATCACTGGGCATTGAACACTGGGACGTGTGTGTGTGTGTGTGTGTGTGTGTGTGTGTGTGTCTGTCTGTCTGTCTGTCTGTCTGTCTGTCTGTCTGTCTTTCATCTGTCTGTCTGTCCATGCATGTTAGAAATGATGCCTTCTGTCCCTGTGGGTTCTATCAAGCATAAGGCTACCTTGAACACCTGCTGCCCTCCTCTTGTGTCCTAACACTTTCTGGGAGGTGCTTTCTTCTGGGACTCAGCACATTTTACTTCCAGGAAGATCCTCCCTATGTCTGCCTTAATCCCACCTGAGAGAGAGAAACTAATTTCCTTTAAGCCTGTGAAGATGAAGACCGGCTTATCACCGTCTGTCTTCTAATACCCTTCTCTTCACCTCTCAGGCTATAGCTCTGGCCAGTGCTTAACATCATCAATATGAAAATATTCTAGCCAGCTATGTTGGGAATGGCCTGGCACACAGCTCTGTTGGCTCCAGGCAGAACTGAAAGTAAAAGAGGAAGTTCCTGTCCTACTACCCTGGGCTATTTATTACATGTCATGTTTGCATAGTGTTACGACAGTACGGGCATTGCCATTTAAAAGATGAGAAAACAGCAGACTCAGATGATGTCACCTGGAGACCCTGGCTCTTAAATTATGCCCACTGGGCTAGCACTGGATGTGCTTGAGCCTTTGTGTTGAGTGTAGAGTGGATGACACCTTCTTTGCTGGAACCAAGCAAAAGTGTGCCCAAGCCATTAAGTTGAATACACATAAGCCATCCCAGGGCTCGGGGGTCTCACTCTGCTCGGTTCCTGTACTCATGCAGTGTCTTGACTGTCTGTCTTACAGGTTTTATGCTGCCGAGATCATCCTTGGTCTACAGTTCCTTCATTCCAAAGGGATTGTCTATAGGTAAACAGTGCTTCTGTCTGACTCAGTTGATTTTTAAGCACATGTATTTTATGTGAAAATGTCATGAAAGAAAGGTCCCTCCCCAGAACCCTTCCCCACTGTAAAATTCTAACCCCGGAAGCCTGCAGGTTCTGCTCTTGCTTTGTCCTTCCTTCCGGACCTGACTCTCATTCTCCCTTTGGCTTCCTTTCTTCTGCCTCTGCTTCATCTCTGATCCTTATTTCCGTTCTCCCCACCATTTGTCCCCTTTGCAACTCCTGCTTTTATTTTTGGGTCACCCAGAAATGCCTGCGTAATGTTTCCGTTTGGGTGGGAGAAGGGAGCTCTTCCTGGAGGCTCGCTCACACAATAGCTATGAAAACTCACGGCCACACCCTACAGAAGGGCACAGCCCGCCTCCACTGCCCTCTCCCATGAGTTTCTCTCTTGCACAGGACTATTTCACTCTCTGATGTCAGAGCTCTTAGGTGAATGCTACCACACTACCATCTTTCCCTCTCAAAACACAGTTGACCCATTTTAACATAAAGTCTTCACAAGTTAGATGGCCAGTTTCCAGACTCATGGTAAATGAAGGGAAAGAGAGGGAGGAGAAGGAGGTGTGGAGGAGCTGGCTGAACGGCCAGAAGCCAACACAGGGGCCTGCTCTTGGGCAGTCATGACCTAGGGTCACTATTAAAAGTCCCATTGTCTTCCACTTGGCTTTTTGCAGACAGCAGACAGTAGAGCCTTGGTCAACACTGATGCTTTAGTGTTTAGAGAACATGGTCCTGCTGTCTGAAAAAAAAAAATCACAAATTAAGAACACTTCATTTCCAGACATATCCTGGGGAGGACACTCTATGCAGCATCCCAAAAGACCTAGGGATGTCTTGGAAAGCCAGTCTCCTTAGGCACACTCTGATAAACTTTTTTAAAGTGTGTGTGGGGAGGGGGAGTGTGATGTATGCAGTGCCTACAGAGACCAGAATAAAAGCATCAGATTATTTGAAACTGGAGTTACAGGTGATGGTGCGATACCCAACACGGATGCCAGGAGTCAAGTTTAGGTTCTCCCGATGAGCAGCGAGCACAAGTGGACACTGAGCTATTTCTCCAGATTATTTTTTCTAGTTATTTACAAGGAAGTAGGCTAAGGATGATGACTTTCAGGGATCTCCTACAACCTCATGAGCACACTAGCAAATTCACTCTTCTTCCTTATTAGAACTCAAGTCATGACCTATACTATTAAACGTAGCAAGAGCCCTAAAATGGGTATATGTATCATATCTCCATATTCACCTGAGCATTATTTAAAAACCTTGATTGATATGCATGCATTTTTTACTTTCTTTATAATGCCTGCAATATGTAAAATACTTTTGTACTTGATGTTGTGTAGCTTGTATGTTGATAGGTGGTCAGACTGGTAAATGGATGAATGGGTTAATGGATATCTTGATAAATGAATGAGCGAATGGGTCAATAAATTGATAGTTTGATGAGTGGACTAGATGGATGTGATAGATGGATGTGAGAGAAAAACAAAATCAGGGATTTTCAAAGGAGAGAGACCCAGATATCTCCTAGTTAGAGGGCCCTATAAAGCTGAAATCCATGTGCCGCAGTGTTTCTCCCCCCACTGACCATGGTGTTTCCATCTTGGCATGCTTTGGGCGTGCAGAACAGAATGCCCAGTTATTGTCCTCCTGTGACGAAATAACATATACTCATTTTAGGACTTTTTCCATGTATGTCAGTCTTGTATTTAAGTCTAAAATGTACCAAACACAGAAGAATATTTGGTCCACTGAGTGAGGTCATAGTAGATCTTTGAGAGACATCATAAGATAATTAAAATTGAGGTAAGGCCATCAACTGTACCTTCGTGCTGCTTGATGCAGACAGCAAGCTGCTGGCAAGGAAGGTTGGCGCCAAACGTCAGCAGCTGCTGCCACTGCATGTGACCCTGCTTTCACAGGCACCTCAAGTGAGCACGTGTAACTTTTACTGTGGTGGCTCAAGGGCCAAAGAGAGTCTATCCGTTGCCTTCTGTGGACTGCATAGGATTATATTTGTCTGTTTACAAACTATAGTTAGTCATTTTGAAGGGCTACCTAAAAAAAATGATGGGGGGACTGGAGAGATGGCTCAGTGGTTAAGAGTGCCGCCTGCTCTTCCAAAGGTCCTGAGTTCAATTCCTCTCAACCACATGGTGGTGGCTCATAATGTGATGTGGCGCCCTCTCCTGGCTTGCAGGAGTACATGCAAGCAGAGCACTGTATACATAATAATAAATAAATCTTTTTTTAAAAATTGATGAAATACTGCAGTTCTAGAAACTAGAAAGCTGAAATCAAGGTGTGGTCAGGGCCCATCCTTCCACCAAAGGCTCTAGAGGAGGACCTTTCATCAGCCAGCCCCAGTGGGGTGGCTGCAGGCGTGTCTTGGCCTGTATCCAGTCTCTGTCTCCACCTGCACATGGCCTTCTCTTCTCGTGTGTGTCTTTTCTGTGTGGCCTGAGAAGAAGGCATGATAGCTTTAGTCTGTCCTTCCCACACATGCAATTCAGGATAAGTCCATCTGGACACCTTTAACTTAATTATATTAGTAAGTACTCTTTTTCTTAAATGAGGTCATATTCACAGCATTCTAGGGAGTAGGATATGAACCATATTTTATTGTTTTAAATAGATGGATGGATGGATGGATGGATATATGTATGTATGTATATGTAGAGCCAGGCATGTAGTACATGCCTGTGATCCAGACAGTCAGGAGCCTGAGGTAAGAAGATTCCAAGTGAAGGATAGTTTGGGCTACATTTTGAGTTCGTGTGTGTGTGTGTGTGTGTGTGTGTGTGTGTGTGTGTGTGTGTGTGTGACCATACATGTAGTGGGGTAGGCACCACTCACTACTCTGAAACCAATATCATGAACATGATATTGTGAACTGGTGAACATCCACTACTGTATAGTCCCTGTTTGATGATTGTGATGGGCAGAAAATATGTAGAGCCCCCAACTCTAACATATCTAAATTCTAGATCTTTAGTGGGAGGGTAAAATTACATGAAAATATAGATGCAGTGCATTCTGAAGAGCCCAATAAATATGATTCCAGTTTTAAAAGGAGAGGGAAGAAAAGGCCTTGTCAGAACTGACAGCACTCCAACAAGATCGTCTTGTTTTCTGGTAGGTTGTTTTTAAAGGGGAAGAGGATTTTCAAATAGAGAAAGTGACTGCAGAGAAATCACACACACGCACGCATGCACGCATGCACGAACTCAAAATGTAGCCCAAACTATCCTAATGGAATCAGTGGCATCTTGAAAGATGCTCTAAGTCCTATTGGATGTAATATAAAACAACGAACTCAGAAAATATATAGGCGTGAAGAGCTGGGGCCCCACCTCTGAGCATGTCTGAGCTGAGGTGGAATTGACTGTATTTATGAATGATAAACGACCTCACCTACCTATCTGAGGCCATTTCCAAGTGCTTTCACGTGGCCTGCTCAGTAGATGCCACAAGAGATAAATAAGCAAGAGACATCATGGGCCTTATCTGTTGTTAGGAATGAGAGGCTCAGCAAGGCCAGTGGCGTGGCTGAAAAGATCCACCGTGAAACCAGCTTTGACTTGGCTTCTGGGTAGAAGGTCTTCTTCAGCACTGACTGCATGACAGAGGTTTCTGCTTACTTTCCTCTTATGCTTGATGCATAAGTGCTACAGGGACAAGCAGTGGCCATGAACTCTACACCTTCCCTTGAGTCCTGACATCCTATAGCGAAGAGTAAGTTGAATGAGTTGCCTCGGAATACTCTTCCCTAGGTTCTAAAGCCTCTCCAGTTGGTTCCAAAGAGCCTGGCTGGTCTTCTGCCTTCATTCCTTACGCCCATGGTGATGTAGCTTTGAAGAAGAAAATTTTTTAAAACCTTCTGGACCTTCCCATTCCAACTTAGATCTCTCAGACCTTCCCCCCTGCCCCATGTCCCCACAGACATCTGTATTGCCTTAAAAAATGGACTGCAAATTTGACATGAAGCTTATTTTTCCTAGCCAGAGGCACAGAGAACATTTATTTTTAGATCAGTTAAAATACATCCTTGTATAATTTCATGAGGTCGGTCTGATGAGAAAGACCAGGTGGTCTTTGTATAAAAGAATGTAAGAGAGAGGACTAGGCCTGCATCCCCAGCCACTGCCTGGCTATGTGGGCTGGATAAAGAAAATCACCTGTGAGAAACTTGTCTTATCTGAATAAAAAAAAAAACTAATGGTAATATTAACGATATTAACAATAACTTGATGGGGTTGAGGAACTGGCTCACAGGGTAGGAAGGGGTGCTTACTACTCAAGCTCAAAAACCTAAGTTCAAATCCCCAACACCCCCATAAAAAGCCAAGTATGACGCATGCATTTGTAATCCCAGCAGTGGAGGGAAAGGAGACAGGAGGGCCACGGGGGCTCACTAGTTGCCAGCCTAGCTCCAAGTCCAGTGAGAGACCATGTCTCGAGGGGGAAAGGTGGAGATCCATAGAGCAAGGATGCTCACCTCTCCCTCTCTCCTTCCCGTATGCACATTCAAGTGTGAACACCCGCCCACACATGTGCCTGTACACCACACTACACACACCACATACACTCACACTCATAACACACAATAATAATAATTTGATATCAAAAGACTACTGTGAGGATCAAATGATGTGATAAATATATAGACAAGCAGAAGAAGCCAGTGAAAGTCTTAGATGCTGTGCCCGCTGCGTTCTGGTCTTTCCTAACACCTCACAATTAGATATCTAGCTCCCTAGACATGGCACCCGTCACCTTCAACCAAATTTTAGAACTATATAAACACACCTATAAATGACCTATAAATGACACCCATATGGCAGAACATATGGATTAGCTAATAAAGCTGAATTGTTAGCATTTGAATTTAGATTAGCCCATAACTGAACTTAATGGGATAAAATTGTGAGGTTGTGTATTTAGCTTCAGGGAAGACTAGCATTCTCCAAGAAAAGAGTTAAGACATGCTAGGCACCTTCTGTCTTGACCATGAAAGTGTGGCAGGAACAGACAGGGTCATGAATCTGAGACATGACACAGAAACTTGGTGACACACGTGGGTAGTAGAAATGACTAACCTGGCCCGAATGGAAGATGTCAACTCCAGGGACATCCACTACGTCTCTGCTCCAGTAGCCTGTGGCTTCTGCTTCTCTAGTCCCCTTATTCTCACAGGAAGTGGGGCTAGCAGCTAGGACAGTTACTCAGGGCTCCTTCACAACCAAGAACCATTGGTTGCTTGTTAATCGAGCCCATGAATATAATTGAGTATTTAATGTATGCTACACTGTCATCAGAACTTCCACTGGGACTCTGCTCAGTCACTGATGTTCTCGCTGTCCTACTGAGACATCCCTGTGGGAAATATGGGTCGAGCCCCTAAGGTGCAGCGAGTATCCAGAAGGTTAGGAAGATACGAGAATCTGCCACAGTGTCTGGCCCAAGCCAGCTGGCCAGAGCAGCAAGGGCCTCAAGAGCAGCCCTGAGTGTGAGCCACTGATATGAGAGGTGGGACAAGTGAGAACAGCCATGTGTGGTCCAGGGGATGAGGTGGCAGCAGAGATTCCTCTACTGACACTCCCCCCTTCCCGCTGAGATGATGACACAAGCTACCATACCTCCTTGAGAATGTCGTCTGAACGAATCCATGTTGATTCAAGTGAGATTTTTCTTCACTTGGCTTTTGTTTTTCAGGGACCTGAAACTAGATAATATCCTGTTGGACAGAGACGGACATATCAAAATAGCAGATTTTGGGATGTGCAAGGAGAACATGCTAGGAGATGCGAAGACAAATACTTTCTGCGGGACTCCTGACTACATCGCTCCAGAGGTAGGGGCATGCTGCCCGGGTGGCCTTTCCCTAGCCCAGTGTGCTGAGGCCAAGTGCTTTCTCCCCCTAAGATGCGGTGTTTGGTTTGGTCTGTGCAGTGTCTTCAGATACAGACACACACGTGGGTCTTTTGAGTTTTATAGAAAATGCTAATGACGTCTCTTCATGGCTAGAAGAGTCTAGACTCTGAGTCATGGTTCTGAACCACCCCAGCCTTGGAAACTATCTGTTCAGAACCAACAGAAGGGGCACCTGGCAAAGAACCAAGGAGAAGCAGATGTCCACCTAAACCAGGTTTACATGTGGGGTCAGAGTACTCGGAGGGATGGTGAAGGCACAAGGATTGTCGGCACCTCCTACACCCCATTTTTTTCTTTCTTTTTTAATTTATATATTCACTTTACAGCCCGATCATTGCCCCTCCTCTTCTCCTTGTAGTCCCTCCCTCCCACCCTCCCCCATCCCTCCCCTTCTCTTCAGAAAAGGGGAGGCCCCCCCCAACCCACCCCAGCACATCAAATCCCATCAGGACTGAGCTTATCCTCATCCACTGAGGCCAGGCAAGGCAGCTCCATTAGGACAAAGTGATCGAAAGCAGGCAACAGAGTCCATATCATAAACAGCACCTGCTCAACTTACTAGGGGACCCACATGAAGATCAAACTACCCATCGGTTACATATGTGTAGGGGCCTGGGTCCAGTCCATGCATGCTCTTTGGATGGCCACACCCCATTTCTAAATGAGTGTAGATTCTTCTCAGGGGGCATCTGTCCTTTTAACTAAACTCACTTTCCCTCCTCCATCTGCCCACCCCAGGGAGATCAGCGACTGCCTAACCATGTGGTCTTTGTCATAGCAGGGACTATCTGGCCATGTTGCATTTATTTTATTTTTAATCTTTCCAATTCCTTCCCAGCTGCTTGTTTGCTCTAAAGTCTGGTACTGTTGCTCACTTTTGAAAAGCTTCTTAAATTTTGAAATAATTATAGTTCTGTAAGAAGTCCCAAAGGTAAAGACCTGCACCCAGCTTCCCCACTGGTTACATCTCGAATTGGTCAGCAGCTGGAGAGATGGCACAGTGGGTAGGTAAGACATCTTCCTGGGCAAGCATAGGGGCCTGAGTTCAAATCTTCCAGTACCAACTTAAAAAAAACCAGTCATGGCCAGTTATACAGGTATACTCAGAACTTTGGAAGGTAGAGACAGGAGAATCACTAGGGTTTGCTGACTACCAGCCTAGCTCCAAATCAGTGAGAGACCCTGCCTCAAAGAATAACATAAAAAATTAAGTACCAGGATCCTCAGTGTCCTACACCATTGTGGCTGCGCACACCCACTCACATACATTTGCATCTGCACATAAACCACACACGTACAGTATATTCATTACTTTTCTATTGCTGTAACAAAACACCATAACCAAGGCAACATATGGAAGGAAGGTTTATTTGGGCTTATAGTTCCAAAGGGATAAGAGTCCATCACTATTACAGAGGGGAAGTTTGGCAACAGGCAGGCATGGTGGCTGGACCAGCAGCTGAGAGCTCACATCTTAAACCACAAGCCCTGGGAATAGTGAGAGGCTTTGAAACCTCAAAGCCCGCCCCCACCCGGTGACACACTTCCTCCAGCAAAGCCACACCTCCTATGCTTCCCCAAACAGTGCCACCAAAGTATCCAAAGGCTTAAGGCTATGAGGGACATCTCTCCAGTCCCCCTCAGGAGAGGATTTGGATGGTCTTCCCTTTCATAGGCAAGGACTCAGTAAGGGGATTGGCCCAGAAAAGTGAGACAAATTAGCCTTTTAAAAGTGAATGAATGGGAGCTGAAGAGATGGCTCTACAGGTAAGGGCACTGACTGTTCCTCCAGAGGACCCAGGTTCTAATCCCAGCACCCACATGGGAGCTCACAACTATCTATAACTCCAAGATCTGACACTCTCACATAGATGTAAGTGCAGGCAAAACTTCAATGCACTTAAAATAAAAGTAAATAAATTTTTTAAAGTTTTAAAAAGTGGATGAATGAATGGAGGGTGGTCTTCTAATGAGGACAGACCCCCGGTTTCCCAGGTAGAACAGCGTCAGCAGCAGATCCTCACGGTCTAATCAACCGTGGCAGCTGGAGCTTAAGAGCCATGTTGCTTCCTCTGTGCTACCATGGCTTAAGGTACGGACGGCCACAATTCTTCAAGAACTTTGTGGGTGTTTTAACTGTCCAGTTCGTTGCTGTGATACCTTTATTCTGATATTAGAACCTGCATATGAGCACAGATCCCAACTGTGGGTGCAGTAAACCAGTTTGAGTTTGAGGGGAAGCCGGAGCTCATAATGGTGCAAGTAAGTGCAGGAGACCTCAGGGCAGACTCCATTCAGCACCAAACCCCTTTGGGGATTAGCCTAAACGGCTGACTCAGCTCACATGTACCACGTTAGTCTCAGCAAAGGTCTCTGGGTCTTCCTCATGCCCCACGCCCACTCCCCCACTCCATCCAACCCCCACTCCATGAGCTACCTCTATTTATTTCCCCTCTACCTCAGTGTGTCCAAACAGCTTCGCATCTGTTCTTGTTCATCCTGTCTGCAAATTCTTAGGTTTTGCTTTCTCCTCAGCTAAGCTTCCCTTCCTTGCTCTGTTTCCTTTCATGGTTTCTAGAACTTCCTTTGGTGACCTGCAGCTTTCTTTTGTAACTTCCCTCTTTCTCTCTCTTTGAAGCATGCTGCTCTCCCTGTCATTCCATGCTTTGTTTTCATTCTCATTCTCTCTCCCTCTCTCCCCCCCCCTCCTCCCTCCCTCCCTCACCTCACTTTTTATTATGTACACATATATGCAGGGGAGGGATATGTGAATATGTGTAGTGGTACCCAGAGAGGCAAAAAGAGGACATCAGATCCTCTGGAGCTGAACGGCAGGTACATGGAATCAAACTCCAGTACTCTACAAGGGCAGTATTTGTTCTTAACTGCTGAGCCATCTCCAGGAAATCTGTCACCTCCTGCCCTGAATCCCAGGCTTGTCACTACCCTCCCTCAGGGCTTCTTTCTCTCCATCATACATGTCACCAGCCTCTACGTGTTTTCAAGCACATTTATTTATCCATCTGTTTATCTATATTATCATCATTTTATATGTGTAAACACACATGAGGGGCTTCATGACTTACGTGGGGAGGTCAGAGGACAACTTGCAGAAGCCCATGACTTACGTGGGGAGGTCAAAGGACAACTTGCAGGAGCCAGTTTTCTCCTGGGGAACAAACTCAGGACATCAAATATGGCCATGAGTACCTTAGCCCACCGAGCCATCGCAGCAGCCCTTTACTCTCAAGGTTTTAATGCTGTTTCTTTATCAGTTAAGCAAGCACTCTGAAGATATGTGTGTTTACATTACATAGGAATCTCATGTATTGCTACCAATTAACATGGTCTATGAATTAAAGAACAGACATAAAATGAATAAGATCTAATTAAACTAAGAATGAGATTTTAAAAAAAAACAACTGGTACTAAATAGCTTAATTTTGTTCTATTTTATTAATAGTAGGAATAAGTATATATGTCATTAAAATTAGGAGATCAAGTGACTTTTTAAAAGTTATTTCTCTTATTTTTTGAGATTTAATATCATCATATCCCTGCCCTTCTCTTTTTCCTCTTCACCCCTCCCATGCATTCCTTCTTGCTCTCTTTCAAATCCATGACCTCCTTTTTTCATTGGTGGTGGTGTGGGTGTGCGCATGTGTGTGGTCCTAAACACGTATGTACACCTTCTCAGTCTTTATAACATTGCTTGTGTGCATGTTTTCAGGGCTAACCATTTGACATTCGATGACCAGTAGGCATGCTCTTCCCTGGGGCAGACTGTCTCTCCTGCCCTCAGCACTCTTGAGCTGCCTGTAGTTCCCGGTCCAGGGTTGAGGCCTCATGGGCTCCGCTGTGCTCTTCAGCATGACTATTGGCGTTGGCCTTGGTCAGCTTGCGTTCAGGCAGTCATACCGGTGAGACTTGATGGCTATAGCTCCTGACAGTCTAAGCAGAGCCGATCTCACAGCAAACTCCCTGCTCTTCTGGCTCCTGCAGAATCTCTTCCCCCTCTTTGGCACTGATCCCTGAGCCTTAGGTGCGGGAGTGGGTGGAGATGCATCATCTGGGACTGGCCTCCGTGCTCTGCTTTTGAGCATTTTTCTGTAATGGTCTCTCTATCTGTTATAAAGAAATTTTTTCTTGTTGTGGGTTGAAGACTATACTTAGGAGATCGGATAACTTTTTTTAAAATATCTTTGTTTAGGAGCCCATGAGATGGCTCGGCAGGTTAAGGCACTTGCTACCAAGCCTCAACACCTGGGATCCATCCCAGGACCCACATGATAAAAGGAACAGACCCCTGGCAAGTTGTCCTCTGACCTGCACACGTGTGTCATGGCAAGCACACGCCTCCCTGCATTCAATACATGTAATTTAAAAAAAATTTTTTTTAATCTTAGTTTAATACTTTAGGACTCTTGTATTGAAAGGTCTGATATCTTTCTTCAGATTCTTGATTCTCATACCCTCATGCCTGGTAAGGATGCCAAGCAAGTACAATATAAAATTTATAATCTGTATCTAGCAAGGACTCACTGGTGATAGCAGATGTAAATCTATTATCCGAAGTGCTGTTTTTAAGACTTTTTCCTCTCTAAAAAAGCTGATTTTTGGCCAAAACATGGTTGATGAGTCCACTGGTCTAGCCTCACTAGAGGCAAGCTGTCTGAATGAGACATGTCACTGTCTTTTCTTACCTCCCATATATTTGTGTCATTTACTTCAACTCTACCTCTAGCCCAAGTGTCCTGTTTGCTCCTTGATTCTTACGTTCACTAATGCGATGCATGTCACCAAGCAGCTGTTCATCTTCATCTCAGGAGTGTGCACACCTTAACACCCTAGCTCCAAGAGGCAGAAGGCCCTGCTACTGTCACCCATTACAAGGGACAAAGAGGGTCTGTGTCAGAAAGTGGCAAAGCCATTATTAGGTTTTTTTGTTTTGTTTTGTTTTATTTGTTTTTTTGGCCAGTTTCTCCAGTTTGAAGTTGGGAATCTAGTTCTTGGAGTAAGGCAGCACTAGAAGAGGGGACCCTCAAACCAGTACAGCCCCACTGCCCTTTCCACCACCGAACAGTGCAAAGAGCCATGCAGGAAGAGACAAACACCAGGAGATAATATGAACTGTGAATTGAAATCCTCAGAGACTGGATTTCAGAAGCCAGCTCTCAACTCACTGTGAGATCTGAAATAAGAAACACAGCCCCCTAAGTCCAGTCAGCATCCTGCAGGGGTAACAGCCCAGGCTCCTCCGGGTGTTCTTAGAAACCAAGACCTAATGCATGACAAAACACCTGGTGTGTGTTAGCGGTCCTTCTTGAACAGCGTGTTCCCTGTATAAATTTACATTCTGTTCCTTCCTCCTAGCATAAGACTGCATTTACTTTAACTAAAATCACCTAGCCTCGAAGCTCTAATTTCCACGACAGCTGTCTCCTGGCCTCCAAATCTCTTTTTTATTTGTTCCTCCAAAATGAAGTTGTTTACAGAGACGCTTGTTGCTCAGAGCTGGTGCTGGTTGCCACCTTGTGGCATGTCCTGGGAATTGCATGTGAGCCCTGTACCTAATACAGGTTCCTCTTTGTGTGGGGCTGAACCAATTGACTGTAGATACTAATGGTGCAACTTTTCTTACTTTTCTTCCTATCTGGGTCTCACTTTTACAATATTCCTTATGGAAAATAAGGTTGGCTTTTTGTGTGTTGACTGTAAGATGGGCTTTTATTCTTAAACATTGAATTACAGCTAGCAGGTAGCAGTTTACAACGGTGGCCAACTGCAAAATGATCTTTATTTTCACACGTGGGGAAAGTTTCATTCAAGTAGCTGTTCAACATTGTACTTACAGAAATTTCCAGGTCACAAATCTCCTTGAATTTTCTCTCTTCTGTAGGCTACTTGGAGCCACTCTGTAATAAGGTAGCCAGATATAAACATCTTTTCTAACAAGGTAGCTTCTGGAGAGATAAAGAGTGCCCCATCCCCACCCCTGCCAAGCTGCTCAGATGAGAGACTCCACCTGTGCAGAACATGTGGGATTTTATACAACCATCAGAACGATTCGGTTGTGGGACATTGCACCATGTCCCAGGTCTCGCTCCATTCTGATCCAGAGCTTGGGCTACCTCACACAGGGGAGCCAGGCAGTCTCGCTCCATTCTGATCCAGAGCTTGGTCTATCTCACACAGGGAGCCAGGCAGTCTCGCTCTATTCTGATCCAGAGCCTGGGCTATCTCACACAGGGGAGCCAGGCAGTCTCGCTCCATTCTGATCCAGAGCCTGGGCTATCTCACACAGGGGAGCCAGGCAGTCTCGCTCTATTCTGATCCAGAGCCTGGGCTATCTCACACAGGGAGCCAGGCAGTCTCGCTCTATTCTGATCCAGAGCCTGGGCTATCTCACACAGGGGAGTCAGGCAGTCTCGCTCTATTCTGATCCAGAGCCTGGGCTATCTCACACAGGGGAGCCAGGCAGTCTCGCTCTATTCTGATTCAGAGCCTGGGCTATCTCACACAGGGGAGTCAGGCAGTCTCGCTCTATTCTGATCCAGAGCCTGGGCTATCTCACACAGGGGAACCAGGCAGTCTCGCTCTATTCTGATCCAGAGCCTGGGCTATCTCACACAGGGAGCCAGGCAGTCTCGCTCTATTCTGATCCAGAGCCTGGGCTATCTCACACAGGGGAGCCAGGCAGTCTCGCTCTATTCTGATCCAGAGCTTGGTCTATCTCACACAGGGAGCCAGGCAGTCTCGCTCTATTCTGATCCAGAGCCTGGGCTATCTCACACAGGGGAGTCAGGCAGTCTCGCTCCATTCTGATCCAGAGCCTGGGCTATCTCACACAGGGGAGCCAGGCAGTCTCGCTCCATTCTGATCCAGAGCCTGGGCTATCTCACACAGAGAGCCAGGCAGTGTTTGTCATTGTATCTGGCTGATTTCACTTAGCATTCAGTGCTCTGGGTTCATATGCTTTTGTCACTGGGTAACATTCTGCTGTGTCTACGTGTCACAATTTCTTTGTGTATTCATTCTACTGCTGGGCTCTTTGCCTCTTGCCCTATCTTAGTTCCTGTAAACATTGCGACATTAAACAGAGTGCCCATGTTTCTTAAGCACACCGATTTTGTTGCTTTTGCTTATACACCCACCATTATACCATCTTCAGCCATTCATGCGGTCATGGATCTCACAACGTACCATTTTAGCAAAGCTGGGGGCTTGCTGCATTAGGACAATGTGCAATGACACAGTGGCTTGCACATGCTTGGCCTTCTAGTAGCAAAGGAAACTGCTGAAAGTCAAGGTACAAAGTCTTTATTGCTTTTCGGTAGAATTCTTGCCTTGAATCCTCCTCACCAGATGATAGACCAGACCATGCTCATAGCTCGCCTTATGTAGCTTTGAGGAGTCCCTGGTCCTCTGACTTGAGTCCTGCTGTCCTCTCTCGTGATGATCACATGACTGGATTCTGCATCCTATTGACTAGGTGCATGACTCTTGACACGAACAACTGTGATTCACTGGGTATTTAAAGATGGCACTGGATTAAATGGCATCCTTGTGTACTCAATTACCTGAGTGACTTTATGCAGAGATGGGAGAACAGAATCCACTGGGTTCTGTTTGGCTGTCCGCATCAAAGGTAATGGAGAACTTAGACTCTGTAGGAAATACGATTCCTGCCCTGACCAGAACCTCACAGCATAGATAGGAAAACCAAAGCTACAGGCTTGGTTGGATGCTACCATCAAAGCCAGAGGACAATAATTCAAAAATGGTACCCTAAAGTCATACTGTAGCCATTTGTTCCCAGTCTTCCACTTGCCAGTAGATACAGTTACTGGCTGAGACTACCGCTATCACAGGCAGTCATTTGCCTCCATCCTTGGAAATGCTATCAGTCATCAGACTCCTGTATCAGCTAAAGATGCTCTTGGTCCTGCAGATCTTGCTGGGTCAGAAATACAACCATTCCGTCGACTGGTGGTCCTTCGGGGTTCTACTTTATGAGATGCTGATTGGCCAGTCGCCTTTCCACGGGCAGGATGAGGAGGAGCTGTTCCACTCCATCCGCATGGACAACCCCTTTTACCCACGGTGGCTAGAAAAGGAGGCCAAGGATCTTCTAGTGAAGGTAAGAAATGGCGCCGAAGCCTCAAATGTGCAAGACCCTGGGCTTGACCCCTAGCACTGAAAAAGCAAGCCAAGAAAGAAATGAAAAGAAACAAGAAAGAGAAACAAAAGCTAAGAAGGGAATGGCAAAATCAGTGTTAGATTCTTCTCAGTCAGTCCCATTTGCTTTCAAGTTCTGAGCCAGACACAGCCAAACAGCACAGCGTGCATTGAATTGTACAGTGGGATGCCACTGTCTCTATGTCACCCAAAGCACTTAATCTTAAATACACACTCAGGGGATCAAGAGAGTGTGAGGGGAGGAAGGAGAAAGAGCTGTGTCTGGTTGTTTCTCATAGGCAGACTCGTGTGTGTGTGTGTGTGTGTGTGTGTGTGTGTGTGTGTGTGTGTGTGTGTGAAAGTAGAAGGGAAACTATTTGAGGGAAGGAAAGAAACCAGCTGGAGAGGGACGGCTGGAAAGAGAAGTGTAATGGGGGCACAAGCATGAGCTAAGTATAATGTTTTATATATCTTAAAAATGTCACAGTGAAATCCATTATTTTGTATACTAGAGTAACAGGAAAATTTTAACTTTGAAAAATAAAACAGCCATGATCAAGCCCCCCCCCCCCCCAATCCAACTAGAATTTACAGGCAAGCATGGTGGCACACTCTGCATTCCCATGTTCCCACACTTGGGAGGAAGAGGCAGCAATTTCAGCTCACACCAGCTGCTTAGTGAGTTTGAGGCCATACCAGGCCATATGACTACATGAGACATTGTTTCAAAAAAAAAAAAAGGAATTGGGTGGGGGTGACAGGAGGGGAGTAACATAAATCCTCTTTTCACCATTTATACAATAAATGGTCAGGCAGCCTTGGGTGAGTCTGGATGGAGCTGGAGCTGGTTCTCCTAAGCAGTCACAGTATGTGGTTTCTTTGTTCCGTGTGTGTTATCTGCCTCCTGTGTACGATACTCCTTTCATCCTCCATCCTGGCTTGAACTTTCAACAGGATGCCGACTTCTCTGCTCACTCTGGTGAAGGCAAACTTCTGAAGCTGGTAACCCGAGGCGCCAGTCAGCATGTCAGTCTTAACGTTAGTGCAAGGCCACTGCCCAGCTCTGTTCAGAGCTCACGGCTGGCAGGTTCTGGCCTGTGGAGAAGGAACTGTGGTCATACGAAGGTGGCCTGTCTCCTTGTTCTCTTCCCTTCCAACACTTGGGTCTCTGCTTAGGCCTGTATTGATATAATAGTATAATACATATAATATTATAGTAAAGAATTAATAATATTTAAATAATATGTTATATACATATGAATTAATAATATTTAAATATTTAATTTAGATATTAATATTTAAATGACACATGTGTAATATACATATATTTAAATATTATTAAATCTTTATTATAATATTTAAATATAGGTTAACTATATAATAATTAAAGAATAAGAGATTCAATTTTTTAACAGCACATCTCTGACTGAACCTGAACTCATTGATTCTTCCTTTGTCTCCTCTCTCAAATTCATGACCTCTTTTCTTTAATTATTATTACTATACACACATGTGTGCATATATATTATATATAGCCTGATAAGTCCATTACAAATTATTAACCCATGGGCTCTCTCTACAGCCTCTATTAATAAGCTATAAATCAAAACTTTGAAAGCATTTCCATGGATGGGGTACAGCTCAGTGGCAGGGGTGTTTCTAACCATACAAAAGTTCTAGGTTCCCTCTAAGTACCAGAAGTAGAAGAAGCAGGGAAGGAGGGAGGGAGGGAGGGAGGGAGGGAGGGAGGGAGAGAACAAACAATTCCAGGCTCATCTTTCTCACTAGTCCGCTTTCTCTCTCTTGAGGAACTACTTAGGATTAAAGCGAATGGACTTTATACTTCCATGTCTCTGAGGCAAGTGACAACTTGTCTGAGGCATGAGAAACTGAGGTGACTCCAGAGCTCTCCCTGGGAGTCGGGATCTCAAATCTGAGAGGTGTTGACAAAGCCTCATAGGAAAGTCGGCCGGAGGTTAATGGAAGAAGGTATTTACAAATCAGCCTGTTCCATGCACCTTCTGTCTCTGAGCCAAGCAAGCACCGAGCTCAGAAAACTCCCTGAATGACCAATTAAATTCACTTTTAATGAGCAAACAAAACACATGTAGAATGAAAGCTAATTTAAAAATTAGTTTAAAGGCGGGGGGATGATAGCAGTAAAAAGAAGCTGGTGAGATTTGAGTGCAGACCGTTTCACTTTATGTAAAGGCGAGTTCAAGTTTCATGACAGTCAGTACATTTGTTTTACACTTGGCTGTATGAAGACCTCAATGTGAATTGAACATGTCAGCTGCCATAACAAAATGTACCCAGAATAACCAGGCAGGGTCTCTCTCACTGGGTCGTAACTGCTTGGCATGCTGTCAGAGGCAGTATTTAAATGCGATGCCCCGCCCCCAGCAAGCCCCACCTACCACACACTGGAATACAAATGCAGCTCCCACAGGCTTATCTCTTACCATTCTAGAGGTTAGATGTCCGAGATCAAGGGTCATCGGGGTCAGGTCTTGGTGCTGGCTCTCTTCATGGGCGGTATATAGGCATCGCCTTCCTGTATCTGAGAGAGAAGAGGTGAGCGAGAACTACTCCCATAGCTCTTATTTTTTAAGGACACTAATCTTATGAGAAGGGGGCTCCATCCTGGTGACCTCATCCAATCGTCATCACTTCCGTAAAGTCCCTCTCCACAGTCACACTGGCATTAGGACTTCAATATCTGCGTTTCGAGGGGTCAGTCACTCCATCTTTAGCAGTGACAGCTAGACTGAGGCACCAGGACCAACAGAACTTTCTGGAAAAAAGGAACTGAAGAGGAGCCCTGTTCTTCCCATCATTAGAGGTTTAGTCATCCTTAAATCAGGAGCCAGTCAGTCAGACAAGTCACCTGACAGGGGCCCCAGAGTTACTTGCAGTCCCCCAACACATGTGCACGCTCCACAACCAGCCTTCCTGCTGTGCCTTCCAAATGCCGAGTGTCCCCTCAGCATCTGGGACATCGTCAGGCAGCTGTGGTAGGTGAATTAGGCAGGCAGAACCAGAAGTAACTTGGAGGGAAGTAGGGAGGGCTAGTTGCCAGGGTAGGAACGATTATTGGGTAAGAGGAAAGGATTAATAGAGAATGTATCATAGACACCCATGCCACAATGAAAACAGCAAAATATTGATACCTCACAAAGCTGCCAGGATCATAGACCCCAAAGCAAAAAGTCAATATCCATATCCAGAGGGTAACTGCTCTCAGAGTCAATCTACACAATGTTCTTCCCCCCTCCCCACCCCCACCCCCGCCCCCAACCCACTTACCTGCCAGATGGGGTTTCTCTGTGTAGTTCTGGCTGTCCTGGACCCACTTTTTAGACCAGGCTGGCCTCGAACTCTCAGAGATCTGCCTGCTTCTGCCTCCCGAGTGCTCGGATTACAGGCATGTGCCACTGCTGCCGGCTTACACAGCTCTTAAAGTGGTGGATTCATGTTGACGGGCAGGTATTGGGCAGGCATATGGCTGTGACTATATACGCTTGCAAGAGAGACAGAGCCTGCCATCATTTCAAACAATAAAAAACTTAAAAGCATCCAGGAGAGCCAAGACCACACAGAGAAACCCTATCTCGTAAAACCAAAACCAAAAAACAAACAACAACAACAAAAAAAAAAAAACTTAAAAGCAGCCAGGCAAGGTGCTACACACTTGGAATCCCAGAACTGGGGCGATGAAAACAGGCTGCTCCCTGGGCCTGCTGGCCTGCTGAGCACTAGGCCAAGTGAGAGAGGTCCTGACATAAAAAACAAGGTGTTGGGGGTGAGGTGGGGGTGCCAGAGAGATGGTGTGGATTAGGAGCACCTGCAGCTCTTACAGAGGACCTGGGGTTCAGGTCTCAGCACCCTCATGATGACTCACTCACTACTGTCCTTAGCTCCAGTTCCAGGGATCTGACACCCTCTTCTGGCCTTCACAGGCACCAGACACACACATGGTACACAGACATACATGCAGACCAAGCACCCAAACATGTAAAACAAAAATTAATGGTAAAAAGTTTTTTTTCAACAAATAAAACCAGAATAGAGACACCTGAGAAAGAACAGGCCAGGTTAACCTCTGGTGTCCACATACATACCTGCATACACATACTTGCACACCCCCACCCAGAAAACTTAAAAAGCAGAAGTAGGATTGCTATGGCTCAGCAGGTAGAGGCACTAGCCCCAAAGCCTGATGACCTGAGATTGATGACCAGGGAGAGAATCAACACACACGCATGCACGCGCGCGCACACACATGTAAATAAATGAATAAATGTAGTAAATTTTGTAAAGAGCAAACATAAGATTAAATGCCGTGTAAATACAAAAATAGACATCTATCCAGATTATCGGCAGCAGAAGAGAAGTGTGTCATGAGAGTGGGCCATAAACTGGTTGAATAGATCAGAAATTAAGGCAATTAAAGATAAAAACAGAGAAGCTCAAGAGACAGAAAGGCTTGGAAGCCTTTGGGTTTGTTGTTTCTGACATTAATTTGAAAAAAAATCCTTGCTCTTCCTCTTGCACACATTGCAGCAATTGGCCTGATAAAAATTAGCTTCCATTGTGCAATTACAGTTTATCTCTCCTCCTGGATCGCTCTAAAGCTTACTCCAACTGCTGCCATAGCCTCAGGCCCCCTCTTCTGCAAAAATCCAAACAAAATGCTATTCCTCAGAAATTCTCCCCAGGGACTTTTCCATGATGTAAAACCAACACATCCTGAGTCTCCCACCCTCCTCCCGCCAGCCACCCCATGCACCCAAAAGGCTGGAAGAGGCAGCGTGGCTGTGTGGCACCTGTCACCACATTGGTGACAGACTCTGCCACTTGAGCTCTCACAGGACAGGGCACACACAGCCCACTGAACAACTGCGTGTCAGGAGAGCCTGTGCTGGGCTGCCGTTATCCGTTGCCTGGTGCCAAAATAAAAAGCAAGCCGCCCCTCTCTCCCCCACTTATTTATCTAGGATGTCCGGACCTTGTGTTAAACATAATGGGGAAGCAACGCTGTTAAACAGAAATCCATCCCCCTTCTCACAGGACCTTTTTTTTTTTCTGAGAAGGAACTCAAGAGGGACGGTGGGAACCAGGTACAACTTGTCACAGCTGCTGATGGCGACAAATTGCTTCCCAGCCAGGCTGTCAAATAAATTTAAACAAACTCCAACTTTATCCCAGCTTTTTATGTGAGAGCGAGCTGTTTCCTGTAAATATAGGAAGCATTTACTAGCAGAAGCAGCACTAGCCTTGCGTCCTTGGGGTACCTTTGCTGCAGCAGAGCCCTTGACCTTGGCATCCTCAGAACCTGTCACCCTCAGGCCATTAAGTGAGCCTGTTTGTTCCTGGAAGAAAAGATAAGGACAGAAAGAATATTGAACTTCGGGGCTGGAGAACCAGATTATCTTCTCGTTTTCCATTTTGCTTTTAAAAAGACATTTATTTTATTTCACAGGTGCCTAAGCCAAGCTCAGATGGCTCTTTGTTAGGATTCTCTTGGTCCAAATGTCACATGTTTTCTAAGAAAAATCTAATGGAAAACTGAGCATGGCTTGCAGTTGGCCCAGGGCAATGATTTCTAACTTAATTCCCTAAAACATTTTATTATACCAATGTCAGCTAGATTTGGGCCCATGCTTAAGACACTTAAGCTTTCTATCTTATCTTGTTTCTTTAAAATATCCTTAA
Organism: Acomys minous; assembly: GCF_964271855.1. Classification (NCBI taxonomy): domain Eukaryota; kingdom Metazoa; phylum Chordata; class Mammalia; order Rodentia; family Muridae; genus Acomys; species Acomys minous. Next base: position 8,038,301 of record NC_140494.1, on the reverse strand, counting down.
GAGACAGAAGTCAATTCCTTATTATGATTAACTCTTAAGAGAGAGATGTAGGGCAAGCTGCTTATTCCCTCTAATATATATAAATTAAGACTGGACAGTTGGCTCAGCATTTAAGAGCACTTGCTGCTCTTCCAGAGAACCAGAGTTCAGCTCCCAGCACCCATGCTAGGCAGCTCACAAGCTACAGTAACTTCAGCTCAAGGAGGTCCAGTGCCCTCTTGTGGCCCCCACAGGTACCTACACTCATGCACGCACACCCACATACACACACACACACACACACACACACACACACACACACGTGCCTTTCCATGTGTTGACTTGCTGGTTGTTGAGTCCACAGGGAAAAGAGTCTTACTGCAAACTTGGTGTCTTTTCTATGTGCTAAAAACACGAGGCTGAGAGAAGGAAAGTACAGAGGACATGCTTTCTGCAGATAACCTGGGAAGACAGCATCTTCAGTTATCTAACTCAGCAGCTACTTAGTAGCAAGGAAGGTGCTAGACTCTGTGAGCAATGGAGATACAAAGCATGCCCGTTCCCCAGAGCCACAGCCCATAAGAAAGACAGAGTTGGAAAGCAGACACCAGGTGAAAACAGTTGGAAAATGTTCCGTGGAATACAGCAGAGGTACTACCTACCCTTAGAGTGGGAGGGAGGGGGAGGTGCCATGATGCCTCCGCTGCTGGCTGGATCCGTCACCCTGAGAAAGTGGTGTGAGAAGTCCTTTCCTTGCTCAGCCAGCTCATGTCCAAGTTCTTGTTTTTCAATATGTATTTTTAAAAGTAGGATGACGCTACAAGCTATCTCGTCAATGCAAGCCCTGAGTTCAGAGGATCTGCTGCCCAGCAAGTGGCCTGTAGTTAACAATACTGAGCTGCAGGGCTGCAGGGCTCTCATTCCTCACCCCCCCCCAAAAAAAGTGAGGCGATAAGACGTTCATTGCCTTGATTAGTCGTTCCACATAAACCACCATATCCTGCTGAACACCGTAAATACAGACAAGTAGAGTGACCGAGCCAAACCGTGCGGACCAGTTTGGGACAGCTAACACTGAGCGTGACTCTCAGAGAGCTTTGGTTGAATCGTGTAGCCGATCAGATGGGCTTGAGGAGGGGGCTGATCTCTGTGACAGTGGAGGTAATCGAGGAAGAGAGGGCTCAAGCAGAGCCCTGAGGACTGGGCCAGCATCTAAAGAGGAATGATTGGGGGAAGGGAATCTGTGGAGAAGTGGCGGGGCTGAGCCACCTCCTAGAAGGTGAAATGTCCTCATGAAGCTGAGAGAGGCAAGTGGTCCATTAGTGAGCAGCTTTGTCTTGGGAGACGGAATGGGTTTATTAGTGCTGGAGTGGAGCAAGAGTTAGCAAGAGTACAAGAACATCAGAACTCTCTGGGTCCTGGAGGTCACCTTAACTAACCCCCCATTTACAGATAGAACTGCTTACTCTGGATCTGAAATGCTATCCTTAGGCCCAGGTGATAGAGGCTGGAGACGTAGCGGAACCTCTAAGAGATGGAGCATAGGGTAAAGAAGTTGGGTTGTTGGGGAGACTGTCAGATCCTAGCTCTACCTCCTCTCTTTTTGCTTTCCTCCTCCACTGAGGTAAGTCCCCTTGATCCAGGCTTCCGGCCTGGGTGTTCTGATTCGCCCATGAAGCCAACTGACCACGGGGTGAAACCTCTGACACCATGTGCCAAGATGAACTTTTCTATTTTTAAAGTATATCACATCAGGCATTTTGGCTACAGTAATAGAAAAACGGCTGGCATAGGAAATTAATCCTTCATTCCATAATCTAAAAATGTGGTGCGTTTCTTGCATGATAGCCTCAGGCTACTTCCACTGTGTCGTACTTTTATAAAGCGCTTGATGCACAGGGTCTCACTAAGAGTCCTCCGTGGACACCATATGGTAATGGTGAGAGTGGCATCAGGACCATACTGAGGACTTAGCAATGGATGTGCAGTGGATTCCTAAGCCTTATGCTCAGAACTTGTTATTAAGACAGGATCTCCAGTATCTCAGTCTGGCATAAAACTCACTTTGTAGCCTAGGCTAGCCCTTCACGCCTGATCTCCCTGCCTCCACCTCACAGGTGTTGGGATTGCAGATGTATGCTACCATGCCTGACTGTGCTTGGAACTTTAAGCGAGACTCTCTTATTTAATTAGTTGATTGATCAGTTAATAAGAGAAAATGCAGTTTTCTGCAGCATGCCTGTGTGATTAGGGGAGAGCCGAGGTTCTGAAGGTTTTCAAGTTGTAAGATAACATCATTAAAAGATAATTCTGAGGACATAGCCTGGCTATTCTTAGAAAGAGTGAGAGGAAGAGTGGGCTCAAACCCTTGGGAAGATTCTCCACATTTTGCCCATTTTCTTAAAGGGTCATAGTCTCCTGAAAACACCCTAGCTGCGATGTTACAGATAAGCATCTTGCCGGGCCTGAAATAAGTAACTGCTGGAGCCCCGTAGGGAGGCTGTTATTTTCTGAATTAATATTTAGACTCTCCCGCGCCATAGTCCGTGGCCTTGCTGTCTTTTCAATATCCATTTTGATTGTTAGGTGAAGTAGTGGGGAGAAAAGGGAGGCACATAAACACTGGCTGAAAGGCTGGAGAGGTAAACAGTACTCACCCACAGGCCTGCAGGAGTAGAGGGTGACTTTCTGGACCCAGATGCCTGCAGACACCTCAGCTGACTGCCTGGGACTAGCGGACATTACACACAAGTCCCACGGCGCTGGACCCTTAAGACAGGGCACCTAGGAAATGTCGCACTTGGATGGGCAGTTAAGTCAGAGAAATAGTCACTCCTTCTATTCTACTGAGGGTTCTCTTTCGGCTTTTCAAGACAGGGTTTCTCTGTGTAGCCTTGGCTGTCCTGGGCTTGCTTTGTAGACCAGGCTGGCCTCGAACTCACAGAGATCCACCTGCCTCCTAAGTGCTGGAATTAAAGGTGTGCACCACCATGCCCCTTCTTGGGTTTATTCAAACAGCATCTCCCTATGGAGCCCAGACTAACATTGTGCAGACTGGACCAGACTGGCCTCGAACTCATGGCCCTCCTTCTCTGGCTTCGTGTGCGCTGGGCTTCCAGTCACGTACCGCTGTGTCAGGGTTATGCTGTTGGGTACTACAGACCCGAAGTAACAGTGAACAAATGTGTGTGTGGTGGGGGTTGCATTTGTGTTGATGCACACATATGTGTATGCTTAGGCATCTACATAAGTGCATTGGAATGCATGTGTGTGCATGCTTGGGTTTACATACATGTGATTGTATATATGTTTGCATGCCTGCCTATGTAAAGGTATATTTTTATATATATGTACATATGTGTGTATATTACTGTTTTATTTAATCCTAAGAATAGCCCAGTGAAACAGGCTCGTAGCATACGTTCTAACCTGTTTTCTGTTGCTCTGACAAACGCCATGGTCAAAAGCAACTTGGAGAGGAAAGAGTTTACTTCAACTTAAAGATTACAGTTCATTATTGAGGAAAACTGGGACAGGGACTCACACAAGCACTGAAGCAGAGGCTGTAGAGGAATGCTGCTTCCTGCCTTGCTCCCTGGTTCATGCTTAACGACCTTGCTTATACGACTCAGGACCATTTGCCCAGGGATGGCACCACCCACGTCAGTCATCAATCATCAGTCTCTCACAGGCAAAGCCTCAGGCCAGTGTGACAGAGGCACTTCCCCACTTACCGTCCCCTCTCCCCAGGTGAAGCTAGGTCAGGTCAGCAGCACAGAGTACGTCAGAGGTTGCGAAACTAGAGTCTTTCCCTTGTCAGAAACCCCACAAATAACACAAGGCCAAGCTGACTTCATGCCAGCCCTATAGAAAGCACAGTAGAGCCTGCCCAGGGCAAAGAGCAGTGAGGTCAAGGCCCAGACTGTGGAAGGTTCAGATAAGTTCACTCAGAGGGGGTGTCAGGTTAGAGTTCCATCTCCACAGAGGGCAGGAAAAAAGCCAGTCGCTCATACCCTGAGCCGTGCATGCCCACCTGCCCTAATGCCTCCTCGAGGGAGAAATGAACTTCTCCCCCCCCCCCTTTGTCCCTTGCAGCTTTTTGTGAGAGAGCCTGAACGGAGGCTGGGGGTGCGAGGAGACATCCGACAGCATCCTTTGTTTCGAGAGATCAACTGGGAAGAACTTGAGAGGAAAGAGATTGACCCGCCCTTCCGGCCAAAAGTGGTAAGGACTCCCCCACCACCACCACCACCACACACACAGTCTGGCTTAGGACCTTCTCCTTTCACAGGCTGTCACCCTAATCAAGTAACAGCAGTTCCTGAAACCTGACCCAGTCCCCGGAGGAACATGTTTCTCTAATCTAAAGGAGACGGGGAGGCGTTCCTGTTGCTTGCCAAATTGAAAGTGTGTCACCAAAATTCACCTATGGGAAAAATAAACTGTAGAACATTCCCAAGTCGAGCACATGTTTCTGAGGGGGTCCCCATCAGAGAAGATGAGATTTGCATGCAACACATATATTCTTAATGGTCACAGTCTGGATGAACAGAACCTGTACAGTGCAATTCTTTTATGTGAAATTAATTATTCTAAAAGAAGAAATGATGACTCAGGATTTGAACCCACTGGGTCATGCTCACACTGTAGCCAACATAAGCAAAGTTAAGATAATGAACCTGGTGGCTAAATTTCTCACCCCCCCCCCTTCTTTTTCCTCCTCCTTAAACTGTGGCCAAGAAATCACCATTCGACTGTAGCAATTTCGACAAGGAATTCCTAAGTGAGAAGCCCCGGCTGTCATTTGCAGACAGAGCGCTTATCAACAGCATGGACCAGAACATGTTCAGAAACTTTTCCTTCATCAACCCAGGGATGGAGACTCTCATTTGCTCCTGAACCTCATCCCTCCCCAGACCCGAAGGAATTTGCCTTCTCTCTGGGAACCTGTCTGAGTAACACTTCCGGGAGGATCTTGTTTTTTTCACCTTGGAAGAGAAAGGAAACACTCAACAGCAGAAGCGGGGAAGACCTTTGAGCTCCTCGCATGACCTGTTACCTGTAGCAGAAACCAAGCCTACTTCACTAATGGCGTCACCCTGTTACATCCCCTGGCATCTTTCACAGCAGCTCCTGAACTTAGATCGTTATTAACTCTAGTCATTTACTTGAAAGGTGGTCCCCGATTACTGTGAAAGATTTGAAAGGGAATTCTGCTCTTGCCCTAGACAGCAGTTGCTGGTTGGTCATGAACCGAGGTGCAAATGGAACAGATTTCTCAAGACGGGAAACACAGGTTGCCAGTTGCAGAAGTGGATCCCACACAACCACAGAGAAGGAATCGTGGCACCCACGTTGTTCTGCGCATGTCTGTGGATGTAAATGGCAGAAGGGAGGGAAAGGGGAAGAGCCCTGAGCAGGCTGTGAGGGGATGCTCGCCAATAAACAAAGCTTGGATCTTGAGGTTTACACATCTGTTCATTGTGGCTAGCCCTGAAATTCACAAGACAGAAGAAAGTAAGTGGCAGTGCGCAGAGCTCTAGTTGCCTGTGTGGGACATCCTGCTCACACAGAAGTAAAGTGCAGCTGACAAGGACAGAGTAGCCGCCAGTCAAACTTTGCCCTCCCTCTGCTAGTCTCGTTGTCAGTGTAGTCACTCAGTACCATCCCCATTCTCCCATCAGACAAAAAGCGGGAGTGCATGAATTCTCCTGAGATAAAGAAAACTACTCCTTTGTCATGCCCAGTCCTGGTGATTTGATGACACGTAAGTCCCTCCTTAGGCACCCTGCAAGACCGATGACCCATGCACGCTATTTTGCCGTAGTCAGTCCTGTTGGATTAAGAGTACTAACTATACACTTAAAGTATTTGTGCTGTTTGTATATTTTGACGAGGTGGTGTGATAACAAAGAGCTGGGTGTGTAAAATGGAATAAAAGAAAAAAAGAAAGAAAGAAAAAGATGCCTCTTCATAGTGTGATTCTCTGCTGGCTCCCTCAAAGACACAGTTCAGTTATGCTGACCATCCAGATGTGGCCAGAGGTGGATTTGTTCCAAAATTGAGGACTTAAGAAAAGGAGTTCCTAGGAGGGGTGAGACATTCAGGTACATCTAAATTGCTGGTATGTTTCTCTTTCCTCTCCCCGGAAAGGTTTCCTGATGGAGGGGTCTACACAGGCTGCCTTCAGACCGTCCGTGGCTTCACTCCCTCTTACGGTGACTTCTAGCCCTGGTGGGATGTTCTCCTAACTCACCTTCCTGCGGCATTTTACACCTTCCTGCCTCCTGGTGACATTCTTGCGTCTTCTCTGGCTTGCCCTCTGTTGACTCCTTGCCCTTCTTCCTAGTCTAAATCCCTCGAAAGCCCCTCCCCCACCCCTCCTCGCCCCACTTCTGGATGTAAGTACCACTCCATGCAGACAATGGCAAGTCTTCATCTCCATCTGTGGCCCATCAGACAGCAGACTGCATTAACCCAACATGCCCAGAATGCATTTGTTCTATTGCAGAATCTGTCTCTACCTTGCATCTCCTGTTTCCACTAATGGCCCTACCATGGCCTCCATGATCTGGACCCAGAACTGGAGCTATCATTGGCAATCCTCTCTCTCCCTCTGACTCCCCTAATTTTTTATTTTTACACCAACTGCTGTTTTTTCCACCTTTGTGTTGTGGGATGGTTGGCACTACTTGTCCAAGCACACCTCTGAGAGACTACGCTTTCTTGTTTTGGTGAACCGCGGTGGTGGGAAGGCACACACCATTTACTAGGCCGGGATCTTGGACTCTATGAAAAGGAGGAAGTGAGGTGAGTCCAAGCGTTCGTTGCTCTCTCCTCCCTGGCTGAGGAGGCAATGCAATCAGCTGCTTCAGGCTTCTGCCCAACGGCTTACCTGCCATGGCGGACAAGGCCCTAGAACTAGGAACCAAAATAAACCCCTCTCCCTTAAGTGACCTCTGTCAGAGTTTCTTAACCAAGGAAGAAAAGAGACTAGTATGGCCTCTCTTTCTAACATACATATGCATCTCTACTTTCTGGATTGCTGTTGGGACAAAGAGCATCTGATCCGGCCCTTTCCTCTTGCATCATCCCCCGCCCTTAACTTTTATGTACAACATTTGGTTTCTTTTCCCAAACTAAAATGTATCATCCTGTCACAAACCCACATGTCAAAAACCCATGTAATGTTCCCTGACTAAGGCCCCATAAATCCACTGACTCTGCTCCTGGGCGCCACTCTGCCCTGAGCTGCAACTCTTCACTCGCTCTGTGCCCCAAGCCACCCAAGTGTGTCTCAGCCTGAGAGAGTGCTCCCCTCTGTGTCTCCCTAATACTGTTCTATTTGCCTCTAATGCCCCATTCCTACTTACCCAGCTCTCATTAGTCCCTCAGATGGGATCAAACGACTGCTCCATCATGCCACGTCCTCTAGCTTAGCTAGTGCCCCCAAGCTCTCTAACCTCCCCAATCACCAGTTACTTCCTTTGGTACCGTCGTCATTTTTCTGATAAGCAGCAAACCTACAGAGGGAAAAAGATCTTGGTCCAGTTGATCTTTGTATGCTCCATAGTCCCTTTTCTAAGTAGTACTGTTGGGTGAAAGAATAAATAAACGGGCTGGAGAGATGGCTCAGCGGCTAAGAGCACTGTCTGCTCTTCTAGAGGTCCTGAGTTCAATTCCCAGCAACCACATGGTGGGTCACAACCATCTATAATGAGATTTGATGCCCTCTTCTGTCATACATGTAAACAGAACACTCAAACAAACAAATAAATACTTTAAAAAAGAATAAATAAACAAATATGCTTTATGGCTCTGTTACGTATGTGTACCGCATTTCCCTTATATTCATGGGCATCTAGGCCGACTCCATGCTTGATGACTATGAATAGTGACACAATAAACATGGATGCTCATATATCTCTACTGTATCTTAACTTTACTCATTTGGGTTCCAATTCCCAAGCAAGCAGTTGCTGCCATGATCTGGGCCTGCCTTCCCTCTCTGGCTTCTTTTCCCACCCTTTGTCCACATCGTAATTTTCAGAACCTGGAAACTCTCATCCTCTGTCAGGCACTTTACTTTTTGTTCTGTTGCTTGAAGGCCTGGGGATTGAACCCAAGACCTTGTGCATGCTAAGTGCCTTAGTCCAGGTTACTATTGCTGTAATGAAACGCCATGACCAGAGCGAGCTGGGGAGGAAGGGGTTCGTTTGCCTTACATTCTCACCTCACAGTTCATCATCAAAGGAGGTCATGGCAGGAACTCAAACAGGACAGGAATCTAGAGGCGGGAGCTGATGCAGACCGAGGCCATGCACAGTGCTGCTTATCGGCTGGCTCCACAGGCCTTGCCCAGCCTGCTTTCCTTTAGAGCCCTGGACCACCACGACCCAGGTGTGACTTCACCCACAATAAATTATGTCCTCCCACATCAATCACTAAGAAATTGCCCTACAGGCTTGTCTACAGCCTGATCTTTCGGAAACATTTTCTTGACTGAGACTTCTTCTCTTTCCAATGACTCTAGTTCAAGCCAAGTTGATACAAAACTGGCCAGCACATGGCCCAGTGGTTGTATCTGGTGTTTGCTGTTCTCTGGGTTTGTCTTTCTTCCATCCTTCTCAACTTATTTTCTTCTACCCTTCCAACTCCCAATCACTAGATAAGAGAGAAAAGAGGGAACTGAAGATAACAGCTCAGGGCTGCAGCAGGGGCAGGAGGAACTGGGGTGGGGTGGGGGGGCTGTGTTAAAATTGTGGAACCTCCACTCATCCAGCCCTCCATGTCAAGCCATGGAGCACAGACAGTAGCTAAGTGATGACAAGAGGTTGTTGGGATGCAAAGGACAGGCACCAGCAAGGGCAGGATGGCAGGGCCTGGTGCCAGAGTCCACCCAAGGACAGGCATTACGCTCCCAACCAACCCCACATTCACATTTTGATGTCTGAGTGCCTGCTCTGTCTTCACTTCCCCCTTGTCCACACACCTGACATATCTGTCCAGTGCTAACACCCCACCTCAGTACAGGTTGGGCATCAGGACCAGGAGCCTTTGCAGCTGTTTTACCTTCAATTCCCCTCTTACCGTACTCCACTTTTTTTTTTTTTTAAATATACTTATTTTGCCATGGGGGAGGACTATCAAATGAACAAGATCACTTTTAATGTAGTTTTTATAAGATGTTATAAGTTATATCTTTTTATCATTAAAGTGTAGTATATGTTCCTTCATAATATACTGGTATTTAGGATATTTAAATAAAAAAGATGGCGCTGCCATATTCCATCTCTCTCATTAGACTACTTCTTGCTGATTAGGGCCATCGAGTTCCTCAGGACAAGCTTGATCTTGGTTGTCAGGGTAGCTAATTTCTTCTTGCTTCTTCTTTGTGCATGGCTAGCTAACAAACGGAGGCCAACAGCAGCCAACAATAGCCAACAATCCATCACCAATCCACCTTGCCTCTGCCACTCGGGGCCCTAGCATTTATATACCCTCTGAAAAGTCCCCAGAATTCCAAGCATCACACAATCGCAGAAACTATTGTAGCTAGCAAAACCATGCCCCTGCTAGAGCACGAGGCAAATCATAGTCAGCTGCTGCAAAGCAGCCCCATATCCCCACACCTGTTATTAAAATGAAAAATATTCTTATAATATTTCTGTAGTTTTAAAAGAAGCCTAAATCCCAAAATTCTCACTACAGGCAGTGATGGCATACTCCTTCAATCCCAGCACTTGGGAAGCAGAGGCAAGCAGATCTCTTGAGTTCAAGGCCAACCTGGTCTACAGAGCGAGTTCCAGGAGACAAGCCAAAACTACACAGAGAAACCGTGTCTCGAGGGGGAAAAATAGCCAGCACAGCAAACACTTCAACACAAAAGTACACACACACCCTAGCCCCAGTTGATAATTAAGCACTCAGCTCAGTGTGCTTTGAATGGTTTTGTTACTTTTAAGCTCAGCCAATCCCTAACCACCTTACAACTCTTAGTGTCCCAGACACCATGACTACAGCAGCTCTTAAGAGCATTTCACTGGGGGCTGGCTTATTACAGTCTATTGTTGTGGCAGGAAGCATGGCGGCATGCAGGTAGACATGGTGCCGGAGAAAAAGCTGAGAGTTCTGCAGCTGGATCTGAAGGCAGCAGGAAGAGAAAGCCACCGGGCCTGGCTTGAGCTTTTGAAAACCTCAAAGCCCACCCGCAGTGCATGCTTCCTCCAACAAGGCACCCCTCCTAATCCTTTTCATCAAATAGTGCAGCTCCCTGGTGACCCACTCACATATATGCGCTTATGGAGGCCATCTTATTCAAGTTACCACAAACTCTCCATTTAAATGTGCCTTGTGGGGAATGTATTTCCTGGCCCCAATTAGAAGCTCTTCACTTAGCTCTCCCCACAACACTTTTTCCCCTGGACTGTGTCTTTTTCTACACTGAACAACGAACTCCCTGCAGACAAAGACAGAGACCATCTATATCCTAACCCTGCATGTTTAACACATCTCAGGTAAGCATATAGAGAAGACACTGAGCTAAGCACAAGCAGAGGAGCCATGAGATGTCATTTCTCTTCCTTTTCTCCAAGGCCAATTACCAATCAATCATCAATGGTGGAATAAAGACTAAAGGATCAAAAGTTCCCTTTCATTTTATCCCAGACAGAATGGTAAGAAGAGGAAGAAGAGGAGGAGGAGGAAGATGAGAAGGAGGAGGAGGAGGAAAGGAAGGAAGGAAAATCAGAAGAAGAAGAAGAATTCTAGAAAGGATGTAGGGAAAAGGAACTTTATGTATTGTTAGTGGAAATGTAGCTTAGTATAGCAGCTATGGAAAATATCATAGTGACTCCTCAAAAACTAAAATTAGAATGAGCCAGGTATAATATTCCTAGGTATATACCACACAAAATCAGCATAGCATAAAGATACTTGAGCATGCATGCTCATTGTAGTTCTATTCTCAGTACCCAAGTATAAAGTCAGCCCGGATGCCTGCCACTGAACAAGTGGGTAAGGGAAAATGTGGTGTGTGTGTGTGTGTGTGTGTGAGGGAGAGAGAAGAGAGAGAGAGAGAGAGAGAGAGAGAGAGAGAGAGAGAGAGAGAGAGAGAGAGAGAGACAGAGACAGAGACAGAGACAGAGAGACAGAGAGACAGAGAGACAGAGAGACAGAGAGAGATCAGAGGCATGAACAGAATTGAATCACTTCATTTTGGTCAAATAAATGGGACTGGAGGTCATCCTGTTAAGCAAAATAGGTCAGAGGTTTTTTTGTTTTCTTTTTTTAAGTGTCTCATACTAAGATTTTTTTTAAAAGCAACTTGAATATAGCAGGCTTTAACCAGGGACCAGAGAAGAAAGCAGAGGAAAGGAGGAAAAGGGAAACAGAGGAAAGGAGGAAAAGGGAAACAGAGGAAAAGAGGAAAAGGGAAACAGTGGAAAGGAGGAAAAGGGAAACAGAGGAAAGGAGGAAAAGGGAAAGCAGAGGAAAGGAGGCAAAGGTACCAGAGGGTAGTTTGAGAAATGAATAGAGTGAAAACATAATACTCGCATGTATAGAACAGCAACAATGAGCCTATTGCTATGTATAACTAGTGTGCATTGATAATTATAATAAAAGCAAAATCCCCTTTAAACCATTTGTTTTTATCTTTTTCCCCATCACCTTTTTTCTGGGCATTTACAGTGACCACTGTCTAGCAGCCCCCTAGCCTGCTCGCAGACTGTGGTGGAGACAACCCCTGGAAGAAAAAGCAAGGAGTGAATTCAGGAAAAGCAAGGAGTGAATTCAGGAGTCAGGAAAGTTGATTTTACTGTGGGTTGGTTTTTGTTTTTGTTTTTCTGAATGAAGAAAGGCCACTGACTTGATTAAAGATGTCAACATTGTGAAATATTAACCATGTCAAAATCTCTGTTCTGAGATTTGTAACATACTGGAAATGCCGATCGACTCCATGAAGCCAAAGACTAGTTCACTCGTGGGAGCAATTAGCCTGCATGAAAGCAATACAGCAGCCTTTGCAACTGGCTCATTATTCATCGCTTGGGGGGAAATTGATTGTAACAGGAATAAAGATGAAGTGGCCCAAGAGGAGATAACAATATGGAAACTATAAACAGCAAAGGGCAGTAATCATTTGGCTACTTTTATAGAAAAGTCAGATCCAGAAAATTCAATAGACTTATTTTCCTTTAATGTAAAGGGAAGCATGAGGAGATTAGAAAAAGGTCAGCTTGCTTCCAAACAATTAGAAGAGCAAATAGAACAAAGGAAAAAATGTAAAAGCAATCACGAGCAGGCACACGTTTAAACATGCCATTAATCAGTTCGTCAATGAGCTAAATCTCTCTCATAAAAGACAATCTCCCATTGATAATTTTTAAGTCTGTGCTATTTAACAGTAGATACAAATTGGGTAGCAAGAATTTTTTGACAATAAATGGCTAAGAAAAGACATTGTAGTTGAATGTAAAAGAAAGGTAAAGGAAACAAGAAAAGGGGGCAAGGTAAAGGATTAGAATAAACTTCGAAGAAAAAAACAGAGACTCATGGTACAGCAGGGGAAACAGATTCTATTTAGGACCTATTACAAAGGACAGGAGATCATAGGCTAAGGCTGGCTCAATGGCAAACAGCATGGGTGGGTTGGAATCTGTGGCCAAGGGGCAAGATGAAATCAGTGAGTGGAAAATTACTGAGTGATGCTGAAGGATGATGAGAGAGCCAACTAGGACTCTGGAGTCAAGGTGACGAAACCCAGCCAGAGGGATAAGGGAAATGAGGAATTTGATCAGCTATCGAAGGTGGTAGATTCTGGCTAAACTAACCTGATACGTTTCTTGCTAAAAATCATACACTGCAAGCTGGGTGTGGTGGCGCACGCCTTTAATCCCAGCACTCAGGAGGCAGAGGCAGGCAGATTGCTGTGAGTTCGAGGCCAGCCTGGTCTACAAAGCGAGTCCAGGACAGCCAAAGCTACACAGAGAGACCCTGTCTCAAAAAACCAAACAAACAAAACTCATACAGAGAAACCCAAACATTGTGAACTAGTTGGGAAGAGAATTCAGAGATCCCTGACAAGAGTTTGGTCAAGAGAAGATTCTTCACCAAGGCACGAGGAATAAATAAGGAAAATCTCAGTGTTATCAATAATGCAAGGCAGAATATAGTTAAAATAAAGCAGTCTGGATTAAATAAAAATACCCAGAATACATGAAAACGTAGAGACTTTTGAATAGTATAATAAATTAAATAGGTAAAAATACAAGATAGATAAATACATCACTGTAGTGAGAGGCATTAAAGGGCACCCTTAAAAATCAAAACATCACGACAAAAAAGAATACAGGCAATGGGCGGGGGGGGGGGGGAGTTTACCATGGCAACAACCAAGGACAATACGTGCCGTAAACATTGAACCCCTACCCAGATCTAGCCAAGGAACAGGACATTCTCTACAGATGAGTGGAGAGTGGGGTCTGACTTTCACACAAACTCTGGTGCCCCATATTTGACCACATCCCCTGGATGGGGAGGCCTGGTGGCACTCAGAGGAAGGATAGCAGGCTACCAAGAAGAGATTTGATACCTTATGAGCATATACAGAGGGAAGAGGTCCCCCTCAGTCACAGTCACAGGGGAGGGGGAGTAAGGGGAAAATGGGAGGGAGGGAGGGAGGAATGGGAGGATACAAGGGATGGGATAACAATTGAGATGTAATATGAATGAATTAATAAATAAGTAATTTTTTTAAAAAAAGTTTAAGAAGCGTGAGCTAAATTCAAGTCAGTAAACATTGAAAATGCACCCTGAGGGAAAACATACCCAAGCTCACAGGACTTAATAAGGTTTAATGAGTTAACATATGGAAAATGTATCTGCTATGTGGTAATCAGAGTAAAGTGTGGAGAAAATTGTTATTCTCAAAATCTAAACAAAACCACCAGCACACCTTCAAGGAAGGCGCAGTAAGTTAAGAGGCTTTAGTTGTTGACAAGAAAAAAGCAACAACAGGAAGGCTGGCAGCAAAATTCTGTCTGGCAAGTTGAATGCTCACTTGTAAATACTTCTACATTAAGTAGAAAATAGAACACAACTGACAAAGCTGTTTACAAATGAATAACAATACAAAGGGCATAGATCATGAAGATGTTAATCGGTAACTGAGTTTAAAATCACCGAGGAGACTGGGAAGTAAGACTCACCCTGAATCTGGTTGAACAGGGGTGGTAAAAAGAAGTGATAAAGGCTGGAGAGATGGCCCAGTCGTTAAGGGTGCTTGCTGCTCTTTCGAGTACTGGAGTTTGGTTCTCAGCACCCGCACCGGGCAGCTGACATCCACCTGTAACTCCAGCTCAGAGGACGCAACGTCTTCTTATGATCTCTGCGATATTAATATGTATAGACACAGACTTACACTCAGAAAAAAAAGGAGGGGAGGGAGGGAGGGAGGGAGGGAACTGGGCATGGTGGTGCTAGGAATGTTGGTTACATAACTTTAATTAATCCCAGCATTTGAGGGGCAGAGGCAGGTGGATCTCTGTGAGTACCTGACCAGCCTGTTCTGCATAAAAAGCACCAGGATAGCTAGGACTAAATAGAGAGAACTTGTCTGGAAAAAAAGAAAAAAGAAAAGAAAAGAAAATAGATCTTGTCTCTAAAGAAGAAGGAAGGAAACTTTGGAGAATGGAAAATGAAATCTTTAGCAGAAGCATTATCAGAGATGTTTGAGATGTGTAGTTTATTCATATCTTCTGTATGTGGAAAACTTCTACATTAAAAATATTTTAAATGAACAAACCATGCAAGAAATCACAAAATGCTTTAGCATAGGAACTTAAGTTGGAAAACAGAAACTTTTAAAGATAACTAGCAGTAATATATTTAGAAAGTATGAGGCAGATCTTCATCAATACAAAGCTTTCTGAGAGAAGAAAAAATCCTTACCTACTTGTCATGAAAATAATTATAGTGAGTCTTAATTATAAAATCAAAAAGGAAACATTATTAAGTATAAATACATATGATTTCATGTCGGTATATTTTAAAACCTAGATAAAATGAACAGTTGCCTAGTTAAAAAAAAAGGAAATATTAATTTCTAAAATTTAATTAAACAAACAGACTTTGTGTTTGCATATGCACGTGTGTGTATACTCACATGTACAAGTGTGTGTACACATTCATGGACATGAATACAGAGGCTAGCAGCTGACATGTGGGGTCTTCCTCAATGGTTCTGTCTATTCTATTTTATTTGATAGGGTTTCTTACTGAACCTGGAGCTCAGAGATTTGGTCAGACTGACTGCCCAGCAAACCCCAGGCCAGTGAGAGATTGTCTCTCTCAAAAAAAAATTAACTGGATATTGCCAGAGAAACAACTCCCAAGGTTGACCCCTGGCCTTTCCATACATCTACACACACACCCTTTCCTCTCCCCAAATGCATGCAAAACCTCAGCGGCATTTCTATGTACTAAAAGTGAATCATTGCTTTGACACAAACTCTGGTGCCCCATATTTGACCACTTCCCCTTGGTGGGGAGGCCTGGTGGCACTCAGAGAAAGGATAAGCAGGCTACCAAGATGAGACTTGAAATGCTATTGAGGTTTTGCGTGCATTTGGGGAGAGGAAAAGGTGTGTGTGTAGATGTATGAAATGTTTGTCAACATTTTTTTAAAAAAATATTTGTCACGGGTGTATTTTCTATCAAAAGAAAAGACTTTGGAGGCAAGCGCATGCTCATTTGCACTGCCCTGTGCCTAAGTGCAGATGGGAACTCACACACACACACACACACACACACACACACACACACACACACACACACACTACAGTTAGTCTAGAATAGCACCATCCCATTAGTCATGCAGTGAGAAGCTAGCTGGACTATTCTCTCAGGGTTTACAAGGCAAAAGGCATCACTTTCCGGGCCATTTTATTTCTTTTCATCATCCCGAGTCCAGCACAAGTTTCGTAGGCTTGTTTATTTCATAGATTTAATACTTTTGTCAGGTTTCATCACCTTTCCCGTGTTGGCTAATCCACTTCAACGTTTTCAGAGTTAAAAGGGACTCGGGATGGGGAAGCGCTTGTCACTGACGTTCACTCCACAGGTTTGACAAGAGAGTTGCCAGGAATGTTTCCCCCTGTGCTACTTGGAATCAAAACAAGTGGTCCCAGATGACCAGACAAGTCAGGGGACTTTGTGGATCTGGAGTTGTACAGGAAAGGGCAGAAATGTGTTGCAAGTGTGTGGCTAGGGTGGGCCTGGCCCCGTGGATGCCTTGATCTGTGTCCAGATATGGGATGAATCTCCTGTCGTTCCTCTCAGATGTCAGGAAAGGAGAGCACACAGAGCGATGATACCCAACACTCCCAGCTTCAGGTGACCAGCTGTTAGCCTACACTTGGAGGAAACTTGGCAGGGCCTCTTGTTATTGTTCTGCAGAGTTTTGCTGCAAATGTTTAACAGGATGGGGAGAGGCCCTGGCTTGTGTCAGAAATGTCAATGAGGTCATGAGCTGTTGGAATGAAACCATCCCTGCAGGGACAGGACTGACCCATAATCCTCCTCCTGTGTCCTCTAAGCCTAGGCTGGTATGCCATGGTGTCGCCCCCTCCTCGGGTCTAGTGGGGCCCACCTCCACTCTCTCTTTTATGTGTTTTTTGGTGGAGCCTGTCTGCTACAGAGGGAAGATCACCATGTGGGTCTGATTCTCAGTGGGTGCGCACAGTATGACTACCTGCATTGTTTATGAACTGGTGTCAGTTCTGTTGGCCAGTGATTATCCTATGGGAGTATGTTGGGATTATAAACATAAAGCATGAGTGCAGGTAAATGCTGTGCAGAAATGATATCCACTAAACAGAAAGGGTTGTACGTTTTCCTTCTTCTAACATGGCTATCCAGAATCTAGCAAACCATACAAGGACAGTTTCATGGAACATAGTAAGGGCTTTGGTCCTCTCTTTTGGATGATTCAGATGAGGCCGAGTTAACTTACCTTTCTCCCTCTAGGATGATCAGTTGCGACACTCGTCAAGGAGCAACTTGCCCTTGAGCTTCCATCAATACTCACAGAGTAACATTTTCCAAAAACAAGACAGAGCAGTAGATCTTCAAGGAAGAAACTCTGTGTTACTCCACATCTGCTCGATCATTCTTGTCCAACACCAGAACTCTACGCAAGTCGAAGAGTCCCTCCCCTGAATCCAGACGCCCTCTTTACGCAAGACTAAGCCACATCAGAAAGATAGCATACTCGTGGTGCTGTGAACAAGAAAGGCCCCCACGGGGGCATATATTTGCTTAGTCATCGGGGGCTGCTTGAGAAGGATTGGGAGATGTGGCCTTGTTGCAGTAGGTGTTGGAGGAAGTGTGTAGCTGGCAGTGGGCTTTGAGGGTTCAAAAGCCCAAGCCAAAGCCCGTGTCTCTCTCTTCCTGCTGCCTGCAGATCCAGCTCCATGTCCGCCTGCGTGCTGCCATGCTTCCTGCCATGATGACAAAGGGCTAACCCTCTGAAACTGTAAGCCAGGCCCAGCTAAAGGCTTTCTTTTATAAGAGTTGCTGTGGTCGTGGTGCCTAAGATACCACCAACCAAGAACCTGCTAGAATATTCAACAATATGAAAGCAAGTATATGTCACTCCATTAGTGACTTTTTTCCATCCCTTATCTTTGAATAATAGTTGGTTGTTTGTTGTTTGTTTGAGACATGGCTTCTCTGTATAGCTTTGGCTGTCCTGGACTCGCTTTGTAGACCAGGCTGGCCTTGTACTCACGGAGATCCCTCTGCCTCTGCCTCTCCAAGTGCTGGGATTACAGATGTGTACCACCGTGCACAGCTCTGAATAACAGTTTTGAAGTTCAACCATTAAAAAAATGCATACTGCCAAATGACTTATTGAAATTACAGAGTTGGCAACTGGAGAGATGACTCAGGGAATAAAAAGTTTACTGTACAAGCAGGTAACGTGATTCTGAATGTCCAGGACCCTGTAACAGCTAGATGCTGGGATACATGTCTGTAGCCCCAGGGCTGGGGGTAGAGGAGACAGGTGGGCTCCCTGGGATTCCTCAGTCAGCCACTCTGGGCCACTTCGGTGAACTCCAGATACAGTGAAAGACCGTGTTTCAAACAATATGGTGGAATGTATAAAAAGACACCTGACATCTCCCTCTGGCCTCGGCAAGCATACACATGCACATGCACTCACACTGAGACCTGCACACGCGTGCGCACGCACGCGCGCACACACACACACACACACACACACACACGAGTACTGAGGAAAAGCCTGTCTACTGTTTTTACTCTGACTTTGTACTTGCCACCAGCTGCAAGCATTCCTTCCTATTTCTCAATGTATTTCTGTCCATTTTTACCAGTCAGGTCTCTCTTCCTCACATGACAGTCCCCTACAGACATGCCCACAGGCCAATCTGATCTAGACAATTCCTCAGAGGAGGTTTCTCTCAAAATGGCTCTAGGTTATGCCAAGTTGACAGTCAAGGCTAACTAGGACACTCTAAACCCTGTCTATGTGCGAAAGCAGCCTGTGTGTGTGTCCCTTGCTCCAGGTGAAAATGTTCACAGATGTTAACCAAATCCACCCACATGGGAGAGAAAGAGACTCTGTATCCTGGAGTGGGCAGCCTGTGGGCAGGGATGTCCTTTGTTCTTGAGTTTTCTGTGGAGTCTTAAGCAAGCCATTCCATTACCCCAGCTAAGAGAGTCAGCATGCGAGGGCTGAGGTCCCTCTAGCTGAGTGTTTTCTGGTTCTAATATGAACCGAAATCTGAAGAAGCTAAAACCATAGCGAGCAATTCTTTCCACTCATAGGTTACTCACTGACTCCACTCTCCAGATGTGGGGCCAACCCCAGTCCTCCCAGCTACTGTCAGCTCTCTTCTCCCTCACACGCCAGCCAGGGACCCAGCCTCTTGCTGCTGCCTGCACAGAGAACCCCTCCACCCTCACCCCCACTGGGTCCCCGCTCTCAGACAGGCAAGAATGGGAAGAGTCGTGGCCCTTAGAAATACTAATCTATGCAATTTTATTCCCTCTCCACTTTACTGAAATCAGTGTCTCATTTCCCCTTGCTTTTATAACCAATGTTTCCTGAATAGTTTGTGGGACAACTAACAATGTTAATATTTGCTTCATATCTTAGGCTATAAATTGTTCTAACACATGTTCTCTTGGTCTCACTGGAACCTCTGCAGTCATTTGTTAATATATCTACTTGAAAAGCAAAAGGACTGTGGTGGAGGTGGTAGTGGTGGTGATGGTGGTGGCAGTGGTGGTGGTGGTGGCAGTGGTGGTGGCAGTGATGGTGGTGGTGTGGTAGTGGGTGACAGCTACTAACCTCAGATCACACCAGAAGTTGACAGTGGAAACTTGAACCCAAACCTCTGGGCGTGCGGCCCTACTCCGCTCTGATTAATAGGCTTCCAGCTGCATCTCCCCATCAGTGACCAACTGATTGATGGGCAGTTTTAAATGGGCTCTCCCAGCTTTAGGTCATAGCTGGCTCCACATCTAAGGAGACTGCCTCATGGACACAGTCTGGTACAGGCTTGGTAGAGTTCTTAGGGACCCTCCAGGTCCCTACCCACATTGTTCTTACACCCAGACTCCATCTTGCCAACAGAGATGAGGACTGTTCCTGGGACCCAGCCAAAGGTACTGGAACTTGAGATACCTTTATTTCTTTTGAAGGAATAAAGATCCCGCCCCCTTTGGCTTTTCTCATTCTCTTCGCCTAAAGTTTAGCACCCCTATTTCTCCCTGTATTTCTATCCATTTTTTACCAGTCAGGTCTCTCTTCTCTATTCCCTGCCACACAGGATAGTCCCCTAGAGACATGTCCACAGGCCGATCTGATGTAGACAGCTCCTCAGCTGAGGCTTCTGCAGCCCCACTCCCCACTTGGTTTTCTACGTGTGTTGTTTCTTCAGAGCAATGTGCGGGCATTTGTGGTATAGGACACATAGAAGAACAAGATCAGTGCTTTGATCCTGGGCATCTGTCTTCTCTGTTTAAGGGCTTTCTGACATCAGACATCATCTTCCATAAAGAGACTGAAAACTGTCCAGATTTTTCTAGCTCTTTGGGACCCCAACCACCACTATCCTCCTTTCCCTCTCTAGTATTTATAATAACCAAGTTGAGAATATTCAGGTTCGCATCCATAACACACCCTGAACAAACTTCCTCCACCAGTTCCCTTGGTCTATAAATTGAATAATGGATGCTCCTTGCTCAACAGCAGGCATACTCTGCTATGGGTCAATACCTTGTTTGTTGTTCCCACCACACAACCCTCCCACTCCTCACCCAGAGCATCAGCAGCTACTTCTCCGGCCACATGTTTTGCATAGAGAGTACAAAAGGTAAACGGTTTTTTTTTAATTTCCTTAGATGAGGGGATGTGGTCAGAGCCCGTTCCCAAGCCTTTCTAGCTCTTTCTGAACTCTGGCTGGCTGTTTCAACTGAGATATTCTGGCCTAAACTTCTCTCCAAGCTGGCTGATTCAAATTGGCTTCTCTTAGCTTCTGACTGAACTGCTCTGCCTGACCACAAATTAATTCTGGCAATATTTTTTTTTAATCTTCTGGATCCTTCTTATTCTTTGCCCCATTCTATCTTCACCTGTGTCTAGTTTGTTCTCTCTGAAACCCATCTAGGTAAAACTGTCTTGGTTAAAACAAAACAAAACAAAAAAACTTCCTTCTCTTCTCTCTCGCTGTGCTGCTCTTACGTAGCCTCTCTTCCCTGCGCTGCTCCCATGAGAGGTGGGCGTGTCCTAACCTCTGACTCATTCTTTCCAATCTTCCTCTGATTCATCGTTTTGTCTGCCCCTCAATTAGACATCATTTTTGTTTGTTTGTTTCGAGACAAGGTTTCTCTATGTAGCCTTGGCGGTCCTGGGCTTGCTTTGTAGACCAGGCTGGCCTCGAACTCACAGCAATCGACCTGCCTCTGCCTCCCTGACTGCTGAGATGAAAGGTGTGCACCACCGCATCACTTTTAAACATGGCTGCTTCCTTCTAGAAATGAACCTTACCTTCATTGTTTGGGATTAAAGGTGTGTTACTAAGGGCATGCCTGTATTCCAGCCAGGTCATATTGGAAAGCAGAGTGTCTGCATTCCAGCAGGATCACAGAGACCTATAAGGTCTTTGGATGTGATCCCTTGCCAGAGAAGCCATGTTGCTGCCTCAGAATTCCTCTACAACAAAAATTTGTGTTCACCCTTCACTTCAACAAGTTTCTGACAGCCAGGGATTGGAAATATTCCACTTCGTCTTGACACAGCCAAAAACAAAAACAAAAACAAAAAAAACAAGAGCTTGGTTCTTCTAGCAGAGCCTGCACTACTTCAGCACAAACAGACAGAGGGGGCATGGGTACTTCCTGTGAACAATTTGTGGACCACTGAGAGATGTGCTCATAGTTCGGTTATCAGGAGGAAGAACTCGTAGACCACCAGGCAGCGTGGAGGAGATGCTTCTGTCCCTAACAAGAAGAATGCTAGGGGACTCTCCACTCCCAAATGGACCCATCCAGGACCACAAGTGAGCACATGCCTTAATCACTGACCAGACCCCGAAATGCCAGGGTCCCTTCACAACAGTTCAAATCAGGAAGATCCCTTCTATCACCTCTTCCTTTTTTTATTCTCCTATCCCATCTTTGGGGGGAAAGGGGTAGATGCCTGGAGGGACAGAAGCTGTGGCTATCAACCTACTAAAAGAGAAGTCAGAATCTAAGGAATAAGAGGGCATAAAAAGGAGCTAACCTCAGACAGCCAACACGAACCCCACTTGAACAAGAGGCGGGAAGAGTATCTCATTGAAATGATTCCAGGCTTCTATGCTAACATATTTATGTTGCTGAGACAAGAGTTGAGAGAGGAATAGAGGACACTGTGTGTGTGTGTGTGTGTGTGTGTGTGTGTGTGTGTGTGTGTAAGACAGAAAGAGATCAACTAAATGATTACAAAATATAGCACACAGTTACTTATTCACATCAGGCTGTTGACTCACCTCCCCCTACACACAGTGTGTGGATTCCTGTCCCAGAACCTTTACTCATCCTCTCCTACCTGCTCAGAAGCGCCTGTGAGTCTTGTAAACAACCTCAAAGATAACTCACCCCCAAGCCAAGCTGACGCTTTGCCCTGCTACACAAGGACTTTACTGAACACACCAAGTGACGGTGTCAGGGATGGCTCTTCCTTCTGGTTGTCCTTTAGAGTGACATTTGGGAGCAGGGCTAAATTCCTAGATCCATAAGGCTACATGTGTTAAGTGTGTTTTAAATAGAAACAGTCTTATAGCTTTAAGTACCTAAGGGATAAAAAATAAATACAGTGCCTTGGTGCAAAATCAGGGACAAGGTATTCATTCAATTCCTTCCCAACTTTGGAAAATAAAGTTTCATCATTCAAAAGGGCAAAGGAAAAAAAAGAGACAACAGAGGAAAGATATTAACAAGGCTTGGGAAGACAGAAGTTGAGGAAGCCTTGGCATAGGAGACAGAGAGATATCTTAAAGCTGTTATGGTACAGATTGTAGGAAGGAGCAGAAATGTGCATTGTGGGGAGGTATTCGCGATAGATTGAGTAGGTTCATGCCACATAATAGCCATGTGTAAATAATTACATAAATGAAAAATCAGTCAAACAAAATTGGAAGAGAGTAGGTTTCTGTATGGAGGAATAGGTAAGGTATATCCTCATCTTGCTTAACAGGAACCCAAATAGAATCTCAAAATTCAGAATCTGAGAAAGAACAGCACACTAGCTGGCTTGTGATACATGAAGGAGGCCTCTCTGAAGAGCTTCTAAGTTATGTGCATTCATGACGTGGAACACACATATAACACATAAATGCACACACATACATATGTAAGAACGAGACAGAAAAGCAGGAAAAAAGGTAGATGATAGATAAAAGGAATCCAGAGAGATAAACGGCTAGATGACTGAATGGGTAATAAAGATAGGTAGGTGATGACAGACTGACAGACTGACAGACTGACAGACATATAAATAGATGGTCATTTCCAACTTAGAATTTTTCTAAACTTTAATGAAAGGACAAAGGCAATAGATACTCAATAGAGATTATACTTTGAATTTTACATTTTGACCTTTCCTGGGGATAGCAGTATGCAGCATAATCCTCTTTTGTAACACTGGGCAGCGGCAGACAGCCACAGACTCAGCCAGTCACACAGACCGGAAGGGGACAAACTGATGCTGTACAGTGCCAAGTTGATAATGAGTGACATTCAGTAGGTTAGGTGTTTATTATGTTATATATGTGTGTGACTAAAAAAGTATATGCCACATGTGTACAGATGCCATGGAGGCTGAGGAGGGCATCGGATCTATTGTAGCTGGAGTTTCAGGTGGTCATGAGCCACTTGCTGTGCATGCTGGGAACTGAACTCAAGTTCTCTTGGAACAGCTGCAACTGTTCTTAGCCATTGACTCGTCTCTGGAGCCCAAAGCTGGGTGTTTTAAGTGCATTACTTCAGCCTATAATAGGTTTACTAAGACATAATGCTAACCTGAGGCAAGGAATCTGTGTAGATGGAAGAAGACAAATATATGGATAGGTGATAGGTGATGATGATAGGTAGGTAGATAGCTAATTGATAGATAGACAGACAGACAGACAGACAGATGCATGCATGTATACATGTATACCTATGTGCATAGATGATAAGTGACAGATAAGTTAACTGCTTTGGAAGGTGAAAAGTTTTTTTGGAACTAAATAAGCACTGAAATATAACTCTGTTATCAGAGGCAGTTAAAGAGCTTGTCAAGTCTGAGAATTAACGTATTTCATCTCCGGGCTTCCCCTCTAACCTCTGTGACTCTATAAGTAGCCATGAGCGTTCAGATGGAAAGTCCTGGGCCTCCTGCACTGTACAGCTGGAGTTGGGTGAGGGCAGATAGAGTTACATTAATAGTGGCACACAGTGAGAGCTGCCGGCGAGGGGGGCGGAGCGAAGAGAAGACAGAATGGAAACAAGGGATCAGCTTCGCTCGCCTCCTGGGACGGCGTGCGCATGTGTTATGTGCTTGTGTTAATACCAGAGCGCAACCTTGGATGAGGTTTTTCTCAGGCCTTGGCTACCTTTTGTTTGACACGGGGTCTCTCATTGACCTGAAGCTTCGCCAAGCGGCCTAGGCTAGCTAGGGAAGCGTTCCAGGGTCTAACGTGCCTGGAATATCAAACACACGTCACCACATCTGGCCTTTTACACGGGTACTGGGGACCACACTCAGGTCCCAATGCTTTGTCAGTGGAGCCCTCTCCCTAGCCCCATGACCGTCTTAAATTGCATACATTCCAAACATGAGAGTGGTCACTCAGTTGCATCGTCTATCTGAACTTTCAAAGGGGGAATCCAGAGGGAAGATAATTTCTCAGCAGTAGGGGTAGCAACCACCACATATCCTGTCTTTGTTGAATTTTGTTTTGCTGTGTTTCCAGTGCTTCGGGCTTTGAGAAGCTTTGGATGTTCGACCAAAGATAAAAATCTGAAAACCAAGTGGAAACTCTAAGTCCCTGGGTGTTTACTCAGATTTCAGGCCGATATTTCGAAACACCCGCAGGTGACAGCCACCCTCAGAAACTTGAAACTGCTCGTGTCTCTTCTCAAACTGTAGTTTTTCTCCATTGCCCACTCCCTTCCCAGGCCTCAGAATTAAGACACCATCGGTCTTGTCATGGGAGGTACCTTTAAAGTGTTCTACGGACAGGACATGTGTTTTCTAGTACCGCAGCGACCTCTAGCGTCCACAAATAGTATTTCCTCCAGGAAGGAATTGAATGCTGTTCGGTACATTCCCTTACAGTCTAGCTGAACCTGTGAGCTCCAGGCACACTGAGATATCCTGCCTCAAAATCAAAGGTAGAGAGTAATTGATCAGCCCTGGCCTCTGTGCACATGGTGTACACACACACAGCACACAGACACACAAACTCAGACAGACATACACAGACACACTCACACACACAGACATACACAGACACACTTACACACAGAGACATACAGACATAAACAGACACACTCACACACAGACATACACAAACACATACAGATACAGACACACTCACACCAGAGAAATACATAGACAGACACCCAGACAGACACACACAGACACACACACACACACACATAATGCTTGGGGCTCCCTTTGTTTGACAGTCCTGAGACTGCTCTGCTCATGCGTGCATTTCTCAGTTCCTCACGGAAATCTCTCCAAGTCATCTGGTAAATTTCTAATTTGTTTATTTTCATGCCTGGCTAGCCTATAGTACATAATTATAGTTTTGCAGCCATTCCTTCGCTAATGGGCATTCAGGGGTTTTTTTTTTCCCCATTCCTGCCTGCTGCTAACTATGTAATAATAAATAGCCTCATGTATTTGCTCTAATTTTCAGGAGTCAGGCATTCTGGAGAGGAAGTGCTGGGCTGTCTGTACTGCCATTTGCTTGCCAGGAAAGCACTTTGCAAATCAAACAATGAAGATGAAGAGAATGTTGCTACAAGCTGTGAATTGCCTCTCATTTTTGCTGGTTTGCTGGGGAGACCATGATAGTTGAGTGTTGCTGGTACAGTTTGCATTTCCCATTAGGCAATTATGCTTCTAAGCTATGGCATCTTCATGTACTTTGTGCCTATTTGGATTTGGTCTGCTATGATATTTTCCCATTAATGTCATTTACGCAATTTTCTATTGGCTCACATAATGTTTTTTACTTTGTTTGTTTCAGAAGTTTGTGGCTTAGATAATCATTTGCAAACAGAACTCAATTTTATACCTCAAATGTCTTTTTATTATTATTTAGAATTGTTACTGGTGTTTGGGGTCCAGGGTGGATATATCTAGGTTATTGGCATCTTATTCAAGATCTAAATAAAAAATGCACTCAGCTCTAAAAGTAGCAAGAATACTTTATTCAAAGCAGAGTGATAATGCAGATCAGGAATATGCTGTCAGCCAGGTGTGGTGGCTCCCACCTTCTATCCCAGAACTCAGGTGGCAGAGGTACTCTGTGAGTTCAAAGCCAACCTCATCTACAGAGTGAAAGCCAGAACAGCCAAAGCTACATAATGAGACCCTGTCTCAAAATAAATTAAGAAAGGAAGAAAAGGAAAGGAAAGGAAAGATGCTGTCAAGACTGACAACAGGAGCCAGGCGTGATGGCGCATGCCTGTAATCCCAACACTTGGGAGGCAGAGGCAAGTGGATCTCTGTGAGTTCAAGGCCAGCCTGGTCTACAAAGTAAATCCAGGACAGCCAAGGCTACATAGAAAACCTTGTCTCAAAAAAACAAAGAAGAAGAAGAGAGGAGGAGGAGGAGGAGGAGGAAGAGAAGGAGGAAGAGGAAGAGGAGGAAGAAGAGGAGGAGGAAGAGGAGGAGGAAGAGGAGGAGGAAGAGGAGGAGGAGGAGGAAGAGGAGGAGGAAGAGGAGGAGGAGGAGGAGGAGGAGGAGGAGGAGGAAGGTGACAACTGACAACAGGGCCCAGCCAGGTGGCTCAGTGGTTAAGGGTGCTTGCCTCTCAGACTGATGGTCTGAATTAGATTCCCAGGAATCCACAGTGTGAAAGGAATGAAGCAACTTCTGCAGGTTGTCCTCTAACCACCCCCCAACAGACACGCAGCAGAGACAAACAAACAAGCAAATAAATGTAATTGAAAATTAAAATGTGGCAGCAGGCCATAAGTGAGGACGCTCAAAGACCAAGATTACTGTTTGGGGCTGCTTTTGTGAGATTTAAAAGGAGTCGTTTGATTACTAGAGGGTATGGTTTGGGTGGGTCTGTATTTTGATCAATAGTTTTCCAGCGATACATCCACTTCTCTGAGTATATCTCTTTCTATAATTCACGGGATGAATCATATGTATGCCCACATGCATACAATGGCACATAAGGATTCTCTTTAAAAGCACACGTTATGGGCACAGTTTGCCTTATTTATATTCAACCTAAGCCAGTTCAGACAAGATTGTCTTCCATACCCTTACAACCAGACATAACTGAAGTACAATCAAATAGGATCGGGCAGTCTGATGGGCATTAAAGAAAGGAGAAATATATTGCATTGTTCAGAGAGAGATGTGCATGCAGCTGGGGGGGCGGGGTTCTACATTGCTAACAGGTGCATTGTTCAGCAATGGTTGTGTGCATAGCATATTTAGGTTAGGGTCTCAGGCTGTCAAGTGCACTGTTAGAAAAAGATGTGTGCATAGCCCAAGGCAAGAGGGGCCCCAGGTACTAAGCTGCTCCCTATGCTTTCCTGCCCCAGATGCAACAGGTTCCCATTTGGAGTTAGAAAAACCATATTATACCTATAATTGTTTATATAAGAAGATACAAAGTTAATTGTCCAATGACCTTAAAATTCCAGCTGTGAGGAAGAAACAATAGTGTCTGGTTATATTTAACTGTCAACTTGATGAAATCTAGAGTCATCTGAGAGGAGAGCTGAGAGTCACAACTGAGGACCTGCCTAGATCACCCCGGCCGGGGGCATGTCTGTGAGGCCAGCCCATGTTTCCCTGCTGCAAGTGTTTCTTGGTTATATGTATGCAAATATTTATCAATTGGTGTCTTTATATTTGTATGGGATTTTTTGAATTCTTACACTATTTTATGGATTGTAACTCTTTACACTCATCAACTTTATCTGCAAAGAGTACATTTCTGTCACCTAGTGATTACCTAGCCGGTTGTACCAACCTTTATACAGATTGTTTTTTCTTGTACACACCGACTACTGAGTGACTGACTAATGGACAGTTGGTGTGTACCCTGTGTGCACACTGAACAAAAGGATAATTCTTGTCTCAGGAAGGAAAAGCAATGGCTTTTTATCATGCATGCTTCTTTCAACATTATACAATGTAAAACATGGTTCTTTTATTTCTGTAAATTTCCACTCAGTATTTTCTTGACGTGTTGACCACAAGTAGCTGAAACCCTAGAAAATGTGGGTGTGTGGGGTTACTCCACTCACATACACACACATTTACACTCTCACACTCACACACCCACCTGCATGGCCCCATACAAACACACTCTGCACACTCCACAGTCACACATTTATACTTTCAAACTCCAACTCATGCTCACACACACACACACACACAAGACACAGACACACACAGAGAGAATCTAGCCTGAAAAACACCATAAATCTGACTGCATTAAAATGCAAATTTTATTTTTTGGCACTAGTGTGAGCATGTGGGGGGGCGTGGGTGTGGGTATGTTTTGAGGTTGCATATTCATGTGGGTGCTAGTGTGGGTGCTTATAGAGACCAGAGGTTAACCTCAGGTGTTATACCCCAGGAGCCGATCACCTTGTTAGTGAGTCAGGATCACTCAGTGGCCTGGAGTTCATTGGTTGGCTGGCTGGCCAGAGAGCCTGAAACTCTAGAGTTACAAGTGCTGCCATTCTCAGCTTTTTCTTACATTGGATCCAGGGATCAAGCTCAGGTCCTGAGGCTTCACTGACTGACCTATCTCCTTGATTCAAAATGCAAATTTTCTATAGGACAAATGATGTCATTTTTAAGGAAGTTGCCCATAGTCCCATAAACAAACCCTGCTCATTCAAGCTGCATTAATTAAACTCAGTGGGTCACACACAAACACACAAACACGTGCACACACACACACATATACACACAAATGCACACACAAACACACACACACACACACACACACACACACACACACGAACGCAGACTTGATGGGATAGAGGGGGCTCATTGGAAGGGGTAAAGAGGTGAAAGAGTAATGCTGGTATAGCCAACATATGATATACATGTGTGTGAAGTTGTCGAAAATAAAAATAACTAAATAAACTCTAAAATGGGGGAAGGCCAGCCAGAACAAAATGTCTGACTATTGAAAACTTACTATGCATAAGTGATGGGGTTTTTTTAAGTTTATTTCTAAGTCTGTGTTATGTGGTGGTGTGTGTTGGGAGAGGCACTACATGTGAGTTGTGCTCAGAAGCCAGAAGAAGGTGTCAGATGCCTGGAATTGGGGTTACATGTGGTTGTGAGCTGTGCCCAGAAGACGGGAAGAGGGATCCCCTGCAAAGTCAGGGCACACTGTTAACTGCTGAGCCTTCTCTCCAGGTTCCACGGTGCTTCATGTGAATCGACACAGTGCTGACACATGCAGGATGGGAGTCTCACTGAGGACTCTTCTAGAGTAGGCTGCGCCATGGGCATTCCCGTACGGGGTTTTCTTAGCTGGGTTAGTTGATGTGGGAAGCCCTACCCTGAGTGTGCGCAGAACCACCGTAGGGCTGAGACCTGGTGGGAGTGATCGGCAGAGGTCAAGCTAAGCACTAGTGTTGCAGAGACTCCCTTCTAGGTGATGCTAGAGTTGACGGGAGGGAGGAGGAGGAGAGAGAAAAAGAGAGAAGGAGAAGGAGAAAGAAGGAGGAGGAGGAGAAGAAGGAGAAGTAGAAGAAGGAGAAAGAGCAGGAGAAGAAGTGGTGGAGGGGGAGGGAAAAAAACCAAAGATAGAGAATAAAGAAAGAGCACTTTCTTACTCCTCCTATTGCACATTATATGCAAATCTGAGCAATATTTTTAAGGGAATAAAAAAGATATATAGGCAGGAATGGGGAAAAAAACACCCCCATCACCAACAACAACCACCAACAACCAACAACCTAACCATCACACCACAGTTTCTTTCCATACTTCGGTAATAGTGTCTTTAAAACAGACAGAGCAAGAAATGTAAGGAGCCAGCCTGCCACTTCCTGAGGACCAGCGTGATGACTACTGTTATTTACCTTACTTTGCTCCTTTTTTTTTTTAATTTACTTTCCAGCCTGACTGCAGCCTCTCTCCCTCCTCTCCTCCCAGTCCCACCTTCACGTCCCCTTCCTCAGTGTCCCATTCCCTTAACCTCAGAGAAGGGGAGATCCCCATGGTTACTAACCCTTCCTGGTACATCAAGTCACAGCAGGACTAAGTGCATCCACCCCTCCTTAGGCCAGACAAGGCAGCCCAACTATGTGAAAGGAATCCAAAGGCAGGCAACACAGTCAGAGACAGCGCCCCCTGTTAGGGGACCCACATGGAGGGGGCCTAGGTCCAGCCCATGCATATACTTAAAGAAATGTTCAATGTACTTCATCAGGGAAATGCAAATATAAACGACTTTGAGATTACATTTTGTACCCATCAGAATGGCTAAGATAAAAAACTCAAATAACAACTTTTTTCACTAAGATGGCGCCAAAAGCAAAGGATTCTCCTGCCCCTCCCAAAGCCGAAGTCAAAGTGAAGGCCTTGAAAGCTAGCTAAGAAAGTGGTGCTGAAAGGTGCCCACAGCTATAAAAAGAAGAGCCACACGTCACCCACCTCTGGAGGCCCAAAACCCTATGGCTCCCGGGGGCAGCCCAAATAGCCTCGAAAGAGTGCACCCAGGAGCAACAGTCTTAACTACCATGCCATCATCAAATTCACCCTCACCACTGAGTCAGTGTTAATGTTATTTTTATGAAACAGTGTTTGTTTCTCTTAGCTTATTTCTTAACCCAGCTATCACACAAATAATTGGGACTCTCTATAATACAAGGTTTCACAACACAATCTGAGTAGTTGAAGTCTGTTCTTAACCCTCTGTGCTACTTTGTCTCACTTCCAGCAAACATCCCAAACTTGTACTTTGTAGCTTTCCTCAGCTCCAGATCCTGCCTCCTGATCTTCCTTGGACCTCTCCCTGTGGCGGAAGCCCCTCCTTCTTCTCTGAACTCCCCCTCCCCTGGCTGGCAGGAAGTCCAGCCCTATTCTCTCCCCTGCTCATCAACTGGCTGTAAGCTGCTTTATTGACATAACAGAGAGACAATTGGAGCACAATGTTTACACAACATTGAGACAGAAACCAGCATTTAAACTACACAATAACCTTGGGCCTACATTTCCCCCTTTTAGTCTAATAAACAGCTCTTTTTCTTACAATAACAATTATACATAATATAACAATTATGAAAATTATTAGGTAAGACTTACATTTGTATACTTGGCAAACTTTGGATAAACTATTTTACTATCTATCAATTTCTATCATCCTAAACAATTTAAGTTTAACTGTGAGACTATAACTAGTCTTCAGCCCCATCAGAGACTTAAGAAGGAATAAATATCACCTAAATATGTAGGAAGCACAGGAAAGCAACTTCCAAAAGTATAGAAATAACAGAGATATTTGCCTGCCTGGACAGTCCCCCAAACTTTCTTCCATAATGTTGGGGTATCATCTTTAGACTTCTGGATCAGAATATTTGACATACTTTTCTGTGAGGCAGGGATTATAAAGGACTTGCCTACCTTGTCCTTGCAAAGCTCAGCAGTTGACTCTCCGGCATCCATTTTGTCCTGTTGGGACAGTATTCTGTCTGTAATTGACACAAGGGTATATGTGGCTACCCTGCCACATAAGAAGCTTTTGATGCTCTTTGAAGTGGAATGGGGCGCTGCCAGGAGCAGACCTGTTGCATGTCAAAAAAAAAAACCCTTCAGTTAATAAAATCTTTAAATGCCATATTTCTATTGATCTCTGAGGTTTTTGAAGACCAACTATCTATCTTATCTAAATTGTTTCTAGCTATTTTTTACCTGTTAATCTAGGAAATATATTTTTGTAATTAACTAACCTAGTATCTAACATGACTTCAAGTTTCATTGTCTGACTAATACACATTTCCTAATTATCCTAAACAGTTGGCAATAGCAGCTTTCAGAAAGACTAGAATTTAACACTGTAGTTTTAACAGTTACATAGGTACAATACTTTGACATGTTGTTGTTAGTAATTAGGCAGCGGTGCAGCCATCCCAAAGGCCTGAGGACCATAGGAAAGCAGGAAACCTCGGAGTCACCCTAAACTATGTCACTGTCATCAGAAGCACATCACCACCAGCTGCCAGGATTCAGGTCCCCCTAAGTTACCTGTGCACTTTCTGCACATGCGCCAGATCACTTTATAAAGGGAGCTCACCCATCCTCTCCCTCTCTTCCTCATGTCTCCAGAACGAAAACGAAAATCCATCTCAGTTCCTAGACCTTACAAAAGCCCTTTTACAACACACTAACCTAGACCCTGAAAGTACAGAGGGCAGCCAACTCTTGACAACCTAATTATTTTCCCAGAGTTACCTTGGCATTAGGACTAAAGTTAAAAGGTCGGAGAGAGCACCCCTGACTCCAGAAGTCTTAGCACTGGCCTTTAAGGTGAACCATGGGAGAGATGAGAAAGCCAGTAGCAAACGTACCAGATATTGGCTAAAGCCATCTGACAGGCTCCGGCAACTACCCAAGCCCCTTGCCTCCAAGAGGCAAGGGACCACCAGGTGTCTGTTTCAAATGTGGACAAGAGAGTCACTGGACCTGGGCTTGCCCAGATCCCCATAGACCACCAGGGCCATGCCCAAAGTGCCACCAAGAGGGACACTGGTCTGTAGACTGACCCTGTGCCCCTTGTGGCACAGGGACATCACTCCCAAATCACCATCCAGCCAATATCCTAACCCTGGCCATGGATGACTGAGGGTGCCCAGTTCCCTAGCCCCCCAAGTCTAGGATGCCCAGAACCCCTCTATCACTAGACACCATCCCCCTATGGTCAACCAGCTACAGGACGCTACCCAATCCCAACACCCACCGAGTCTTGAGAGCCTAAGGGGACCCAAGCCTACTGTATCTAAACTCTTAAGACCAAAAAAACCCTCCTCTCCTTTTAATCCTCCTATGCTTGCAGCTAAGAAGCCCAATGGAACTTACCACACAGTTCAAGATCTCCAACTTCTCAACTCTGCTGTGGTCCCACTCCACCCTGTGGTAGCTTCCCCTCCACTGTTCCCTCAGGGACTTCCCATTTCTCCCTCAGTCCTGGATCTCAAGGACGCGTTCTTTTCTTTTCCCCTTGATGTTCAGTCACTAAACCTCTTTGCTTTCACCTGACACTCACTTCTCTGCTCAGCTCACCTGGACTGCCTTGCCTCAAGGATTCTGAGGCAGCCCCCACCCGTTTGGCTAAGCTTTAGCCTCAGAATTACTCTCCTTACCTCTCCCGAACTCTAAGCTTACATAATACATAGAGGACCTTCTCCTCTGCAGCCCCTCCCTACAGATTAGCAAAACTAGCCCCTCTGTGCTCCTGAATTTCTTATCTAGCCATGGCTACAGAGTCTCACCTTCTGCCTGCCGCGTCACCTATTTGAGAATAACAATTACGCCAACCTACAAAGCCATTCATTGCCTTAGATAGAAAGCACCTGGTCCAGTCCTTAGCCATTCCCTCCACTAAAGAGGAGATTTTGTCTTTCCTAGGAATGGCTGGGTTTGGGCTGGAGTGATGGCTCAGAGGTTCGGGGCACTAACTGCTCCTCCTAGAGGCCCTGATGGCTCACAACCATCTATAATGTGACTTGATGCCCTCTTCTGGCCTGCAGGTGTTCATGCAGGCAGAGCACTGTATACATAGTAATAAATAAATAAATCTTAAAAATAAAAAAAAAAAAGGAATGGTTGATTTCTTACGTTCCTGGATCCCTTCCTTTTCTCTTCTCACCCAGCCTCTCTATGAAGCAGCCCAGGGCTCCCTACAGGAACCTCTTCTCAAACCTGTCACCAAGTCCTTTCATAGGCTCCGAAAGACCCTTCTCTGGGCACCAGCTTTACATCTTCCAGGCCTAGCCTGCCCAGTCTCTCTCTACGTAACAGAAGAGGAGGGCTCTACCCCTGGAGTGCTAGGTCACCAACTGGGTCCTTCCTTTGTACCTGTAGCATATCTGTCACACAACCTGGACCTCACCACCCAAGGATGGGCACCTTGCCTATGTGCCTTAGCTGCTGCTGAGCTCCTTATTAGAGTCTAAAAAACTAACATTTGGGTCACCCAATACAGTTCTCTCTCTGTCTCTGTCTCTGTCTCTGTCTCTGTCTCTGTCTCTGTCTCTGTCTCTGTCTCTGTCTCTGTCTCTCTCTCTCTCTCTCTCTCTCTCTCTCTCTCTCTCTCTCACACACACACACACACACACACACACACACACACACACACACACACAACCTGTCTCATCTTTTAACGGATAAAGGCTTCCAAACTTTACCTCCCTCTAGGCTTTTCTCCCTCCAGGTGGCGCTAATAGAGGACTCGACACTTACCTTCCAACCATGCCCGCCTCTTAACATCTCTAATCTCCTTCCCCAGCCTAATGCTAACTACGGCCCTTCTCGTTGCTGCACTGAAGCCTTGGAGGCCTTTCCCATCACTAACAAAGGGGCTCAGACAGTTTCTGACTGTCTCCTTCGAGAGATCATCCCTTGCTTCGGGGTCCCCGCCTCCCTCCAGTCAGACCGTGGTCCTGAGTTCACCTCTTAGGTGTCCCAGACACCTATCTACAGCCCTCAACATCCCTTGGCATTTTCATATCCTATATCACCACCAGTCCTCAGGAAAGGCAGAATGAACTAACCGATCTTTAAAAAACATACATTCTTATTCAACTGTCACGGGGACTTCAACTCGGCTGAGTAAAACTCCTGCCATTAGCCTAAGGCTAAGAGCTCTCCCTAAGAAAGTTGTTCCTACTTCACCCTTTGAGCTCATGTATGGATGGCCGGTTCTAACTCCCAGTTTCTCACCTAATTCCTGGCCCCTCCCTGACCATCCACTCTCCCCCTTACTCTGTCATCCCTGCTCCCTACTATGGGACTTTACTGACCACTGCCTACCAAGCCCACACACTAACCCCTGTCCATCTCCTGTCAACCCTGGAGATCAGGTCCTTCTCTCTCCTCCGGACCAACGTCCCTCAACTCTCCCCCTAATTGGTAGGGCCCCTTCAGGGTAACTCTTGTGGCTCCTACAGCTGCTAAACTAGAAGGCACCCCTCACTGGATTCACCTACCTCACTCAAGCTTTTTAACCCCCCTCTTCAAGATAATGCCGCTCCCTACATACCAACTCCAACAGGAGCCTGCTCCCTCAGGCTCCGAAGGACGTCAAGACCAACCGCCTTGTCTCCTATTCCGGAAGAATGAGGCTTCGCTCCAGCAGCCATGTTGGACTCCACTGGATTGGATATGTATTTTCCCTCCTCCCCCTCTTGTCTGTTTCCGCCCAGGGCAACCCTTATGTTTGAAGATTTGAGGTTCAAGAGACCTTGTTCACAACAAACAGTCTCTCCAAATAGGGTCAGGAAATTGCTCTATGAAAGGCTGTCAAAAAGCCAATTGAAATCTCCATCACCCCCACATCTGTCCCTCCTCTCTCATTTGACAGAATTTCTGTTTGCTTCCTCTTTGACCAAACAGAAAGTCGTTGCAGGGAAGGACTGCACACTTATGGGGGCTGCCCCTACTGGTCATGCCAGATCCACATGCTAGCACAGAAGAACCCCTTCACCCTTACAGAAAGACCCTCTCCTTCTACATCCAGGACCCAGGGGACCCCAGATGGGAAACAAGTGTCACTGGTAAACGCTACCACCCCCACACATCTGAACTCGTGATAAGTACAATTCAAATTCAGAGGAAATGTATCCCAATCACCCAGACTTATGACATGGAGAAGGTGGAGAAAGTGATTAAACACTCTTCTAAGGTCAGTGCCTCTTGGACAACCCCTCTCCTAAACAATACAAACCTATCTTATTCCAGACTCTGACCTCCTTAATGTCACCCAGCCTGGCTGCTCTGCAGATTGCTGGCTATGCGTCCCTCCTTGGCCTAGCTCAGAACTGCCACTGACAGCATCTCCTGTTACCCAGTAAGATAACTTCCCCTCACCATTCATCAACTGCCCTAACTCTGGTGTTGGCACGACCTCTCTCAAGTCACTCTCTTTGGAGTGGCAAGCTGTTTCAAGGCATCTGGGACACGCTCTGTGGGGGCATTAAGTTCCCTTGACTGCAACAAAACTGTAACCTTGGATACCTCATCTCAGCCCCAATGCCCTACTGCTCACAACTTCTCAGTTCTTTGTGGTACTCAGTAACCGTCCACCTGCTGGCTGGTCAGGGACTTGCACCCTGGTGCTTCTCTAGCCTGGGTTGGGAGTAATACACAGGGAAGAACCTTCACCAATCCCTGTTGTGGACTCAAAAGCAAACAGTTCAAATCTTGCCCCTCCTGGCTGTTTCAGGAATCACTGCCGGTATCGGAACTGGGACAGCAGGACTGGCCACTCCACGAACCCTATATTCTCAGCTTTCTTCTCAGGTTATCCAGGACCTCCAGCAAGTGGCTCAGAGAGTATTAACTCTCCAGGGACAAATCGGCTCTTTGGCAGCAGTGGTACCCCCAAATCCACGGGGACTGGATCTCCTCACAGCTGGGAAGGGTGGTCTCTGTCTCTTTCTCCAAGACGAATGCTGCTTCTACCTCAACCAGTCGGGCATAGTAAAAGATAAAATTCAACAGCTTCAAGACAGATCTCCGGAAGCCAAGAGAACAGCTGGAGGCTTCTAGCCTCGGGACCTTTCAGAATTCCGTACGGACATGGATTCTACCCTTCCTGACTCTCCTTCTGCTCATTTTTCTGATCTTGCTGTTTGCACCCTGCTTTATTAACTTCTTCTCTACATTCTTCCAACACCAGATACAAAATATCTCCAATCAAACCTTTAATCAGATGCCTTTACAGGATTATCAGCCTTTGACCATAGAACCAGACGCTGACTACAATCAAATATTCCCTGAGGGCGAGGATCAGCCATATCCTGAGAGAGACCACGCCCCTAGTCAGCAGGAAGTAGTGTGATGAGCAAAGCTCCGCCCACATTCCCCCTCCTCACCATCACTCCCTTTCTAGTTCTTCATTTCTTTTTATAATAACCAAAAGTGAGGGATGTTAGTAATTAGGCAGCGGTACAGCCATCCCAAAGGCCCTGAGGACCATGGGGAAACAGGAAACTTCAGACCGCTCTCATCAGAAGCACATCACCACCAGCCGCCAGGATTCAGGTCCCTCAGCTTACCTGTGCCCTTTCTGCGCATGCGTCAGGTCACTTTATAAAGGGAGTTCGCCTGTCCCTCCCCCTTCTCTGTCTCTGTCTCTGTCTCTGTCTCTCTCTCTCTCTGTCTCCCTCCCTCCCTCCCTCCCTCCCTCTCTCTCTCTCTGTCCAATAAAGCCTCCCACGTGGGTCTGCCACGTGCTGTGATTTGTGTATATATCACATAGTTACCCTATGCAAACTCTAACAGTTGTAACCAAATGTCATCTTAAATCTGTCTTGATATACAAAGATTTATATCATCAATGTAATATTTTTAGCTTATTGATGTTCTTTGGTCTAAAAGTAGATTCAATAATGTATCTTTTATGTATCATTCTTATAACCAACCCCTTTAAATAATAATAAACATTTCTACCCATAGAATAACCCAAAAACCATCCCCTCACATGGGGATGGAGTGTAATTTTCTTTTTTGGAGGCCCAAGAAAATTAGGATACTGTGCAGCCTTAAGAAAGCTAGCTGAAACTTTTGTTGTTCAATCTTTTGAATGCTGAGAAAGTTCAGAGCTTAACTCAAGTCCTGACTGGAGCAGTCTGTGATGCTGGATGATGTAGACAGCCATTTTGAAATTGTCCCAGAGGAAGACTTTCAAGGAAACATTGTCATTGAGGCCATTTCTTAACGTTGGATCACCTGGGCTGCTTGTCTTGTCTTTTGTGTGTGTGTCTGGTCCTCTTACTCTGCAAAATATTAACTTTCAAAGGTATTATACATTTTTCTATTAATAAATGTATGGACTGTGTACTGAACATAGTTCAGTTGAAAGGTGTTTCTCTGCTCTCTGTTTGAGTAGGTAAGACACCAAAATGTAATATAAATTTTTATCTATTCCATTTAAAAGAATAGCATGATAAGTCCTGAGGATTTTGTAGCCAAAGATTTGTTGGTCATGCACAGTTGAAGTCCTGGCCGGAGATATTTTCATGCCCCAGTCAGTCTGAGAGCTGTTCCCGTGTAGAGGGATCAGCAAGTTATGTTACCTGTCCTGTTTGGTCTTCTTGATTTCTTTCCTTCTGTCTGAAGCCAAGATCTTCAGGAGGTCTCTCCCTGTCAAACCTTATTTCCAAAATCCTGGGTAGAATATATAGCTTTTTGCTTCCTGCTGAGACAAGAGCATATACTCTCAAACACAATATATTTCCTATCTTGGAGTTAGGACCTTTTTACACTGATTTAATTCAGCAGTCCTTTGTAAAATCCAGTGTATATGCTACTTGTCTCATCTAAAAAAAATTTTAAATCAATATATCATTACTTAATCTATTTTGGGAAGATATAATATTGCCCTTCTGTTTTATGACTACCTTTTAAATATTACTGTTAGATCTTTTCATAATTGTTTGACCCATAGGATGGTAATTTTTATCTGTGACAGGTTTCATGTCATAATGTTTAAAAAACTTGTTGTATTCCAATAGATACACATGCTGAAGCACCATCAGCCCCAATTTGCAAAGGCATCTCCAATAAATGTTTAGCCTCAGACTCATGCTGCCCAGAACTTAAGGCAAAAGCCCTTTGGAATTCTGAATGTGAACGTTACGCCCACAAGGCACCCATGGAAAAAAAATAGAGGATAACAACACACTATCAAAAACAACAACACACTATTGTTCATTATGGATGCCAAGGCTAACAAGCACCAGGTCAAACAGGCCGAGGAGAAACTCTATGACACTGATGTGGCCAAAGTCAATACCCTGATAAGGCCTGACAGAGAGAAGAGGGCACATGTTAGGCTGGCTCCTCATTATGATGCTCTGGATGTTGTTGAAAAGATGACTGGGATCATCTCAACCGAGTCCACCTAGATAATTCTAAAATACACTTTTTCACCATTAAAAAAAAAAAACAAGTGACAGCACATGCTGGTGAGGATGTGGAGAAAAGGGAGCACTCCTCCATTGCTGGTCGGAGTGCAAACTTGTACAACCACTGTGGAAATCAATCAATCTGGAGCTTTCTCAGAAAAATGGCAATAGTGCTACCTTAAGACCTACCAATGCCACTCCTGGGCATATACCCAAAAGATGCGCCACCACACAACATGGAAATTTGTTCAACTATGTTCATAGCAGCTTTATTCATAATAGTCAGACTCTGGAAACAACCTAGATGCCCCTCAACTGAAGAATGGATAAACAAACTGCGATACATTCACAGAATGGAATACTACTCAGCTATTAAAAACAAGGACATCATGAAATTTGCAGGCAAATGGATGGAACTAGAGAAGATCATCCTGAGTGAGGTAACCCAGACCCAGAAAGACGTGGATGGTATGTAGTCACTTGAAAGTAGAAATTAGCCATAAACTACAGGATAACTATGCTATAACCCACAGACCCAAAGATGCCAAATAACAAGGAGGGCCCAAGGGAGGATGCTTGAATCACACTCAGAAGGGGAAATAAAATAGACACCTTATTTCATTTTAAAATGTTATTGTTAGGTCTTCATCGCAAGCAGAGAAACTGATCCAAGGGAACAAACGTGCAAGTTTAATTTTAGTCACTAGGGGGCGACTTAACATTATTTTGCTCCCGGATTCTGTACCCGCCAGTTAGATTATGGGTTCCAGAACTCAGGAGGTCAGGGCCACGAAGGGCTGCAGAATGAGGCTCTGTCTCAAGAAAACACACACGTTGTGTACATTGGGCCAATTCATCCGGTCAGAGATGGGAAAAAAGTTGTTTTTAGTGGCCCAGTTTATGGGTAACGTAAACTGCTTTAAAATATATTTTTGAATTAAAAAAATAATTATAGTTAGGATGATGTTTGAATAAAAATGGATAGCTACTTCCAACTTGAACACATTAATTCTATGTCAATTTTTTCCTAAAACATTGTCCCTTTTATGTTGTTTTGTTGTTGATATTTTGGGTTGTTTGGGTTTTTTTTAACTTTTAAAAAGGTTTTGTTGCAATGTGTATGCGTGTTTTGCCAGCATGTATGTGCACCACGCATATGCATAATACCCTTGAAGTCAAGAAGAGGGGTCAGATCCATTGGAACTGGAGGAACAGACTGTCATGAGCCTCCATGTGGGTGCTGGGAATCAAACCCAGTTCCTCTGGAAAAGCAGCCAATTCTCTTAACCACTGAGCCATCTCTCCAGGCCCTATGATACTTTTTGTTGTTTTTGTTTGTTTGTTTGGTTGGTTGGTTTTTCAAAACAGGGTGTCTCTGTGTAGCCTTGACTGTCCTGGACTCATTTTGTAGACCAGGCTGGCCTCGAACTCACAGAGATCCACCGGCCTCTGCCTCCCAAGTGCTGGGATTAAAGACACATGCCACCACCGCTCAGGATAAGTGATTTTTTTAAGATGGATTTATTATGTATACAGTGTTCTTTTTGCACATACACCTGCACACCAGAAGAGGGCACCAGATCTCATTATAGATAGTTGTGAGCCACCATGTGGTTGCTGGGAATTGAACTCAGGACCTTTGGAAGAGCAAACAGTGCTCTTAACCTCTGAGCCATCTCTCCAGCCCCCTATGACATATTTTAAACCTACACAGGTTTTGGATGATCTTTCACAAACTAACCTTAGTTTCCAAGGAAGTTCTTGCTGTTACTCTTTTTCTCTACTTTCAAAAATAAAAGCAAAATTAGTTGCTGCAAAGGCTAAGTATGGATGGCCAAACGGCTCTCTGGGATGGGGGTCCAGCAACTGTTGGCGCTGTTGGAGAAGGTTGCAGGCTCCCTAAAGGAAGCAGCGATTGGATTGCAGGTGGGCCTTGGGGCTTCACAGCTGTTAGCATATATAAGCAGGTTCACAAGCTTTCCTCCAGGTTGCTTAGCAACCTCTGACATCATCGCCTGCCACCATCCATTGCTCTCTTTGTCTCTTACTCTCTGTCTTTCTGTCCCCTGGTGCTCTCCTGTCCCTCTCGTTTCCTTCTCTCCCCATGCTTCTACAATAGATCTTATACCATGTATGTCTGTCACATATTTAACAACAGCCCCGCCCCATCGTCTGTTTACTCTCTGCTTTCTCCAATCACCTCACACTGGGGTTTTCACACTTTCCTCACTTGTGTCCCTTCTTAAAACGTGAGCCAAAGTAAGTTACTACTTACGCTGCTTGTTGTCACGTATTGTAGGCAGACAGTCCTCTTTCTTGACTATCTTTTTAATTCCATTAGAAGATTATTGCTTTTAATTATGTGTGGCAATCAAAAGGGTAGAATTCTTTGAAAATTACAGACACGTACAAGGTAAAATTGGACCTGAAAACTGTCTCTCAGTCGTCAGACTCTGTGGGGGCCCTTTTTATTTTCAGTCAGTCCCCTGCCCCTTTTGACTTTTGTAGCCTAGTGTCTTTTTCCTTCTCTTAAATGGCCTCTTATGCTATTGACCTTACTACGGAAATTTAATGGCTTATAGTGGCCTCTCCTGAGGTCCTCACACTGCACAGACCTACTGGCCTGGTAACTCTACTTAGGAAAAAATAACTGTGTGTGAGAAGTAAGTATTGCTGAGGCCAATAGTTATTCATGCTCTATTATTTATTTATTTATTTATTGCAAGGATTGGGGTGGCTCTATAGCACAGACGTGAGCTCACTTTGTTACCCAAGCTGATCTGAAGCCTTCAGCCTTCCTGCCTGAGGCTCCAGAGTGCTAGTATTGCAAGTCTATGATGCCTCCGCGCCCAACTTATTCCTCCATTTGTTTATAAAATGAGAACTGACTGGCCCCCAACTACGTTCCAAATATCGTGGAAAAGAGAAGTCAATTAGCAGCATTGAGGACCTTAGCTCTTTCCACTCTAGCGGGAGAGGTAAAGACTTTCACTCACGTTCATGAGTAACCTGTGCCTAGACTAGGGCTGTCTGCAATGGTGTCTCAGACACGCTAGGGTCCTCTGGGACACTATGACAGCACACAGAGTTGTTTCTGCCGTTATCAGTAATCGCATATGATATCTAACAAGGTCCCACAGCAGCCTGGGAGTGAGCCAGAGAGTCGTGGTCCGGAACAGAGGTGATAAAGCCCTGGACACTGAGTTGGACTCTACAGTTATATTTTAAAAAAAAAAATTCAAAAGGAGCCATGATGTGGCCTTTGTGTGAGAACCTGCAGAGCTCCTCCCTGTGCGCCTGGTTCCAAATAGGAGTCTGCTTACACCGAGCCTGGCCTTGTTTTGACCAGGATGCTCTTAGCAAATCCCTTTGGTTCATTGAGAAGTCCGACTCCCCCTCCACCCACCTGAGTGCTCACCATCTGTAGACTGCTAGAAGTAGGATGTTCAGAGGGGAACAATTGCTTCAGGCCTGGAAGTGCACAACAGGACACACGGGGAGCTGTCCAGTCTGCGCCTGGCATCCTTACCCAGCACACTGAGGGACTGAGGAACAAAACATAAAGTAAAAGACTACTGCTGGAGGAATGCAAGGAAAGAGAGAGAGACAGAGACAGAGAGAGAGGGAGAGAGAGAGAGAGAGAGAGTTACTTTGTACTAAAGATACAGCAGTAGCAAGAGTAGCAACCACCACTCTCCTCCTCTTTGTTTCTTTTGTTGCAGAAGAGAAGTCTTAGATGAGGAAATACAGGCTCAAATTTTTATCTCCACATCCTTGATACTAAATACAGCGTTTCACAAGCATTAGGTGTGAG
Organism: Acomys minous; assembly: GCF_964271855.1. Lineage (NCBI taxonomy): Eukaryota > Metazoa > Chordata > Mammalia > Rodentia > Muridae > Acomys > Acomys minous. The sequence goes on along the minus strand of NC_140494.1, from coordinate 7,995,597 downwards.
GGAGGGAAGGAAGGGCGGAAGGAGGGAAAAGGGAAGGAGGGAGTGAGGGAGGAGAGGAGAGAAGGGAGGAGGGAGGGAAGGAGGCAGGGGAGGAGGGAGGGGAGGAGGGAGGGGAGGTGGGAGGGGAGGAGGGAGGGAAAGTTCAGCTTCTTTGTAGCTTCTGTGCTGTTCTTTTAGTAATTGACAACAGCAATACAGCACATTTTCTATTATATATACATATTATGCATTTTTATGTACACATATACAGATTGGACTAGTTATTTCTGTCAGTGCTGTGACAAAATACCTGAGCAAAGCATCTTAAGGAGGGAAGGGTTTGTTTGAGCACACAATTCCAGGGAACACAGTCTGCCATGATGGAAACATATAGCACCTGTGTGAGGTAGTCGGTCACATGGCATCTGTACGGAAACAGAGGTGGATGCTGCCACTGAGCGTGTATTCTCCTCTGTTCAGTCTGGGACTCTAGCCCAGGCCATGGAACCATTCACGTTTAGGGTGTGTCCTATCTCAGTTAATAGAATCTAGATAATCCTTCACGGACAAGCTCACGTATTTGTTTCTGTTATGATTCTAAAGCCCACCACACACACACACACACACACACACACACACTACATACCACATATACACAATATACCATAGATACATACATCTCACACATATACCATATACATTACACACACCATACATACCACACATACACAATACAGCACATATATCTCACACATACACCATATACATTAAACCATCACACACACACCACAACACCACACACACACACACACACACACACACACACACACACACACAGAGGTAATTTGAGACTAGTTCACCACTAGAGGGAAGCAGAGGAACATGACAAGAAATGCAACTGCCACGAGATGTTTTGTGAAGCAGAATGAATTTGGTTCTGCATTCACTCCTTCATCCACAGTGGGTGTCCTTCCGGGGAAGCAGGAGGGCAGTCAACAAGAGGAACAGGGGAGATGGCTAGGATGCAAGTATAAAATGTCACAGTGAAGCCCACTATTATTTTATACAACTAATATATACTAATGAACGGAGTGTATAAAGCAAAAATCTGCTTTGTCATAAAGTGATGCAGAACTCTGAGTTAAAGTCAGACAGGGAGCCTCTCGGGCCCTGATATATGACTCTCCTGATACAGGACTCACCCCCCTATTGCAAGGGTCTACAGACCTCTATGTCTTATCCTCTTCCTGTCAATCGCATAGGTGATCAAGGGCCCTCAGGAAACAGGCCTTTGCAGAGGTCCTTATCCTTCTGAGCTCAACCACCTCATCGATGGAAGGGTTATGCTAATTCTATTCACTGGGTCAACACTCAGGTCATGCAAACTGAGCAGTGAAAACCTCCAAACTAGCCAAGACCCCTACAGATGACAATGCAAGCACTGTTGCTGACTGAGCACTGGAGTCACAAGTTTATCTCTTTAGTTCTATTCTTACAATTCCCCCCAGGAAGAGCCCACAGATAGAAGGTTCTAGAAGGGAAAGAGCCAATGGTCAGTGCTTTTAGCATAAGAAGCTTTGGCAACCAGGAGGTAATTGTTGCTGAATTTCTTAAATGCTCACATTCAGAAGACACATAAACTTACCAACTGAAATGAGCTCCATTTTTGTCATTTAGCAGGGACAGGTGAGGAGTGGCATTGTCTATGGCCGACTGGAAGACGGTCAATCTCCTGATGTAGGACTCACCCCCCTATTGCAAGGGTCTACAGACCTAGGTCATACCCTCTTCCTGACAATCGCCATTACCAATTCCTTAGTGGCCACCTGCTATGTGTCTCAAGACTTCTAGAATCAACCAATACATGATGAAGATTTCTGCCTCCCTAAGACAAGAGAGTGAAGAAAACAGAAAGTAGATAGTAAACATAATAAATAAGCTAGCTGCGTAGTACACTAAAAGACAATCCTGTTGTAAATTAAGGGAAGGCCAGGCATAGAGGACTTGAGTGTTGAGTGAGGAAACTTGAGTAGGGAGTTCTAAGGGCCACAGCCAACATACATCTCCATATGGTCACCAACAGCCTCAAATCTAACCCAGCAATCCAACCCTGGTTCCTACTGTTGACCTAGTAACTAGTGGAAAGGGGGGAGGTGTAGGGAGGTGGGGGGGGGAAGGGAGGGGAAACAGAGACAGAGACAGAGAGAACAAAATATTCTGGCACTTCTCCCTTGCGCTCTAGTCAGTAAGGTCCCCTCTGTGTCAGGCAATCTTCACAGTGACACCTTGACTGGAACTAGAGTTTACACTCAGGACTGGAAGGACCACATCCCTGTTCTACCTAGAAAACTATTTGCTCATGAGTTTGAGGAAGTGACCAAACAAGCACACCAGACCCTACTAAACAAATGACCTAGGGGAAAGGCCAGCCTTCCCGATGTGCCGCCTAAAGGCCTTGAACGAACGAACGCTGGCATTAAACCGGTTTGAACCATCTACGCCACACGATGGCAAGCGTCCTCTGCCCTTCTCTGCTGCTCAGCCTCCCGGCTGCTTTTTCTCTTGCTCGAGCTTCCTCTTCTCATGACTCTGGCAAAATGTCAGGCTGCTTATTCAACCTGCCGCGAGACACTCTCTGTGCCAAAGTAAAAGAAAGAGAGTGAAAGGGCTCTGTGCAGGCTCCAGGGCCCTGGCTGCTGGCCTAGGCAAGGGCAACGCATCCCAAGGCCCTGTCAATAGCTGGAGGCAGGCAGCACAAATGAACCCTTAAATTCAAAGTCTGCACTGGGAGAAAAAAGAAAAGGTTGAGGTTATTCTGAATGTTATGAGTCTGCACATCCATAACCTAAGACTCAAGGCACTCACTTTCACACCACCTAACAGAGACTTGTTGAGGGCCTACTATGTACAAGACACTGTACTAACAGTTCTTTACTTGTGTGGTAACTGTAGAATACATAATGACTCTTATGACTCAGCAGGAAAATAACAAAAGCCCAAGCTAAAAATTGAGCAATTAAATAGATATCTCTCTTTTTTTAAAAAAAAAATGTGCAAATAGCCAGTGAGAACATGAAAAGATGTTCAATATTATTAGTCATTACACTGCAAAGACCATTGTAAAAAAATATGTGATATATCTTTTTAAAATAGTCTAGCAGTTAAATATCAAAAATACACTTACTACATGAGCTAAGCATTATACTCTTATAGTTATTTACTCAAGAGAAATGAAGACATGTCCACATAAAAAGGCATATACAAAGCTTCTTTGCAACTTTACTCATTATGGTATGGCCAAAAGGAAAGAACATCAATGGCTATCAACTGATAGCCAGATGTGGTATGTCCATACAGTAGAATGCTATCAACTGATAGGCAGATGTGGTATGCCCATACAGTAGAATGCTATCAACTGATAGGCAGATGTGGTATGCCCATACAGTAGAATGCTATCAACTGATAGGCAGATGTGGTACGCCCATACAGTAGAATGCTATTCAGCAATATGAAGGAATGCATTGCTAGTACATACTGCAGCACTAATAAGCCTCAGAAACACTAGCCTGTGTGGGAAAGGAACGGCACAGAAGGGCATACACTACAGAATTCTGTTTACATGACAAGACCAGCGCAAGCAAATCTAACATGATAAGAAATATGTCAGCAATTTTAAAATCTGGAGTGCTAATGAGCACCGACACTTTGGGAGTGGTCATCAGAATGTTCCAAAATCAGACTGTGGTGATAATTATCCAACTCTGAAAATATATGGACAACAATAAATTATGTACTTTAAAATAGTTGTTTTTATGAGACTTATAACTCAATAAAACTTTTATTTAAAAAAAAATCAGCTCTTTGCTGGCCAGGAAGGTTCCTGAGGCCTCCAAACCAATGCAGCATTGTGCTGCTGCTGCTGCTGCTGCTGCTGCTGCTGGTGGCCCACCAGAATAGTAGTAAGATGCTGCTGCTGAACTGCTGGCTTTAGTTTTAGGACTTAGGGAAATAAGCCTGGGACTGAGCAGAAAGATGTTCTCACACACTTAAATATTTTTTAAAAATGTTCTAATTCACCCAAATTTTAGGAGATGACTGACCCAGGTCAAGGACTCACACCATCTGTGGTGCAATGTGTGTCCCATAAATCAGCAAGTCAGCGTGCAAACCACAAAACACAGCCCCGCCTCACAGCGCAGACACACCAGCCTTCCACACTGCCGACAATGATAGCCTAGGGTACCACAGAGGAAAGGAGTGACTCAGGCTAAACCCCGCTTACTACGCTTACCACGGAAGGTGGGGGAGAAGCTGAAAGGGGAGCCACAGACACATCAATCAGAACTCAACAGCCACCGCTAAGTAACCTGCCATAGTGCTACTGTGAAGGTCAAAGGACCATTTTCAGGAATTAGTCCTCTTCTTCCATCATGTGAACCCCAGGGATTGAACCCAAGTTGTCCGGCTTCTCTGTAGGTGTCTTTTCCCTCTGAGCCATAGCTCTCAGCCATCGGTTGGTTTTCAATGAAACATCCCCAAAGTCAAGACTCCACAAATACAGCCCAAGTACATCAACCCAATCCACTACTCATCTTTATAAATACAGTTTTGTTGGAACACGCTACCTTCATTCATGTATGTATTGTCCATGACCGACTTTATACTACACCGCCAGAGTTCAGCAAATTATATGCCCACAGAGGGGAAAATCTCTACAATATAGCCCATTACAAAAACAAACAAACAAACAAAAAACACTGCCAAAATTTATACTAAGAAAAGAAATTTAGCGAGGTGTGGTGGCACATGTCATTAATGCCAGCACTCGAGAAGCAGGGGTTTTGTGAGTTCAAGGCCAGCCTGATCTGCTTAGGTAGTTACAGGCTAGCCAGAGCTACACAGTAAGATCCTCTCTCAAAAAACAAACAATACCAAAAATACACCCAACAACAAAATTTGAAAAGATGCAGCATGAAAGGCTTCAGAGAAATAAAACCATAAAACCTGATACAATCAACTAACATATTTGGAGGTATAGGACACAATGAAAAGATATTAGCATAAATACACACAAGTTCTCCCATCACTAATACAAAGTCACTGTCTCACTAATGAACATCTCAGTGGAGTCAAGGGCCTTGGTTTTGTCATTGTTGTTATTGTTGTTTTATTAAACTGGTTCCTATTTGATTATTAGTTTCTATTCCCTCTTGACACTTTTATGGAAAATAAATGTTTAAGAATCATGGAGTCTCCACTCAGCGGGGGTTTGGGGACAGATGCTGGAACTTAATGCTGGTCTCCAGGTGAGAGTGGTATGGAAGAATGGGGGGATGGAAGGACGAAAGGGTTAAGAAGCCCCACAAGGAGACCATCAAGGCTGGTAGATCTGAACCCAAGGAGGCTGCACAAACCATTGTACCATCCAAGGACGATGCATGCAGTAAACCTACACCCCCTGTTCAGATCTAGCCAATGGACAGCTCATTCTCCACAGTTCTAGGGAGAGCGGGTACTGCCTCTGACACAAACTCCAGTGCCCCCATTTGATCGCTTCCCCTTGGTGGGGAGGCCTGGTGGCACACAGAGGAAGGGAAGCAGGCTACCAAGATGAGACCTGATAGGAGGTGGTCAGATGGTGGAGGAGGAGGTCCCCTTCTGTCAGAGGTCTAGGGGAGGGGAATAGGGTGAGAGAGAGGGAGGGTAGGAAAGGGAAAATACAAGGGAGGGGATAACAATAAGGATGTAATCTGAATAAATTATAATAATAAAAAATAAAAATTAAAAAGAATCAGCTACACAAAAATATTTAAAGTGAGAGGGGTGTGTGTATGTATATATACATACATATCTATATACATAAATACCCATTGATACCTTGTATGTGTGTGTGTGTATGTGTGTATGTATGTATATATATTTTTTTCATATGACATCAAAAATATTTTTAATTTAGGATTTTACTTTTTATTTTATGTGCATTGGTGTTTGGCCCACATATATGTGTGAGAGTGTCAGATCCTCTAGAACTGGACTTACAGACAGTTGTAAGCTAATCATTTTGAAAAATGTGTTATAAAACAATTAACATGACCTTGACAAGTTGGACTTCTAGACAAAGAATTCCCAACTACAGCCCAGTGTATACAAAATTTAATAAATGAGTAAGGTGATATTTTATGTTGTGAGAAAAATGTGGATATTTAATATTACTAGCAACGTTTAAGTAAGGGTGGTACATTTAGCATAAGCATCTCTTCTCATACCTTCCCTTCCTATACCCTAATAAAGAAAATTCAAGCTGGAGCGATGGCTCAGAGGATAAAAGGATCTACCATCAAGTCTAATGTCTTGAGTTCAATCCCTGGCACCCACACAGTGTCACTATGGGGGAAGTAGGGAAAACGTCAGCAGGTGGAACTAATGAGAGGAAGTTAAATCATTGGATGCAGGTCTTTTAAGCAGATATTGGGACCCCAGAACCCTTCTCCCCTTGACTCTTGTTTCACATACTCCATGAAGTGGCATGAACAGCTTAGCGCCCACCACAGAGGCGATGGGTCCAAGAGCTATGAGCTGACACTTCTGAAACCATGAGCTAAAATAAACCCTTTCCTCTTTTTAAATTGTCTCAGGTGCTTTGTGACTGAGAAGGGAAGCTGTGTGGGGTGGGGCTGTCCTTGTCACTTTCTTCCTGATGACTTAGGGAGTTCTATGGTTGTCACAGCAGAGTCTCACACTCTAGTCAACACAGGCATGTAGATGACACTTGCTTCATACTGGGTAAATGAGTGGGCCCCCAAGCTGGGCAGACTTTCCACCACAGAGGCCTGGAAGGCGCCACAGTAGATGAGGCAGAAAGAGAGGACAGGGAGGAACAGGCTTAGTCAAAAAGTCCTCTTCAACCATTCTGGGGGCTATAGCTGTGTCGTTGTCAAACCTCGTGAGGCTAGTACCAGTCAGCACCAGGCTAATGGCCAGAAAGTTCGGAGAAGAGGCTGGGACTAGAGCCAAGAGAAATTCAATTCAGCACAGGCACTAACAAGCTTAGTGCAAGCTCAGTGGGGGGGGACAAGTGCCACTCAGTAACCACAAAAGCCAGCCTGAGAGAGGGCGGGCAGTGAGGGAAAAGGTGGGAGGCAAGATTTCTGCTTCAGGCAGCATCGTGGACCAAAGCCAGGACAAGGACACCCTTCACAGCCTGACAGGCAAATTCCTGCTGCTCCGGGTCCTCGGATGCCAGGAACGGATGATTCTCTTCTTTGACAGTTACAAGCACCAGAGACGAAAAAGAAATATTTAATTTCAGAGAGCCGCAAGGGACCTTAGAAGTCCTCTGCATAGCCAAGGGCTTCCAAGTGGTGTGACTCATGTCTGCAGGCTGGAGGGGCACAGAGGGTTCTTTGATTCACTTGTCTGTTGAACCCTAGCGCCTAGAGTAGAGCCGGACCCAGTAATAACACAGGATGCATGAAAGGACGACGAGTTGGAGTTAGATGTTTTTGAGACCGTGTGTGTGTGTGTGTGTGTGTGTGTGTGTGTGTGTGTGTGTGTGTGTATGTGTGTGTGTGAATGTGTATGTGTGTGTGTGTGTGTGTGTATGTGTGTGTGTGAATGTGTATGTGTGTGTGTGTGTATGTGTGTGTGTGAATGTGTATGTGTGTGTGTGTGTATGTGTGTGTGTGTGTGTGTGTGTGTGTATGTGAAGGGGTGTATGCACATGTGTGTGCATATGTATATAGGATTGATCACCCATATATGTCCACATAGAAGCCAGAGGGAGCTCATGATGTCATCTTCTATCATTCTCTACCTTATTTTGAGGCAAGGTCTCTCAGTGAACCTGGAGCTTCTCTGTTTGTTTGTTTGTTTGTTTGTTTGTTTGTTTTTAATGTGAAATTGCTGGCCAGTAAGCCCCTATAATTTGTTTCTCTTTGCCCTAATTCATGCTGAGGTTGCAAACACATTGCGCCTGGCTTTTTTTGTGGCTACTGGGGGGTTCTGAACTCAAGTCTTTATGCCATAAAAGGCCAGGCATGGCTGCACATGCCTGTAATCCCAGCATTAGAAGGCAGAGTCAGTTCCTGGGAGCTCGCTGGCCAGGCAGCCGGAGTAAATGGTGAGCTTGCCTCTCAGTCAGCCACTCTGTCTCAAGGGGACAAGGTGGAGAAGAGTACTGGAAGACACCTGGCATCTTCCTCGGGTCTCTATATGCACATGGTCTCACACACTCATGCACATGCAACCCCACACATCACCCCCCCACACACACACATCACTCATAACTTCTCCACAAAATGCAGTCTGACTCTCATTAACACCAGGGCTGGCATCAGTATTATCATAACTAATATAAAAATAAACCATGACCAGTGAAAATGAATAAATGCTGCATAGCCTAAAATAGCACCACAATTTAAGTCATTACTTATTAAAATGACACACACAAAAAGACAAAAATCAAACACTTAAAGGAACATGCACTTCTTTTCACATATTCTTCCCAACAGTATAGGGAAGACTAAGGTTCATCCTATTCTCTGCACTCAGTGGCTCCTTTTACATCCTCCTAGAGTCACTCAAAACTCATCTATTTATCCAGAATAGCCCTTTCTTTCCAGAGCTGCATCATTCTGGAAATATAAGGCATTTAAATATATAATGAGAACTATGTTTTTTAAAAAGGAAAGACTTGCTGCCCCTCGCCCCCTGCAGCACTTGGGACAGCTGCCCCACACCTCACATGGGCAGCACAGTAGAGCTGGTCCTGGTGGCAGGGACGTAGGAGGGAGAGCAGGCCCCTGAGGGTATGAAAGCATGAGCACTGGCCCTGCCCCTTGCCTGGGCAAAGCAGGAGAGCTGGTGAGCTGAGCAACTCAGCTTCCACCCAGACCCAGATTCAGATCCAGGGTTCTGGGTTGTTCCACCCCAACATCTACCTCGGTTATGAACTGCTGACACTGCTGACACATGTAAAGGGGCTAGTCCTGAAGACCCAAAGCTGCAGCAGCTCCATGGCATAACACAGCAAAGGGGTGTCTGAGAAGAGTCCCAGTGAGGATCCAATATTGACAGTGTGGGAGAAGCCAAAGGCCTCGAGCCAGACCAATGACTCATTCCAATGAACATTTACAAGTAAAACTATGGACAAAGGGGCATATACTATGTGACACACCACAGCTTCCACAGCAAGGTTTTTGTTTGTTTGCTTGTTTGTTTGTTTTGGGGGGTGGTTACAAGGATGGAGGACAGATATGGAGGGATGGAATTGAAACAAAGCCATATTCTTATAATATTTCTGTGGTTTTAAAGGAACCAAAATTCCAGAGTTCTCACTGTGCTCATCATCTCTGTCTCTATTGCTGGGGACCAATGGTCCCTCCTTCCTCCTTCCTCCCTCCTTCAGTCTGAATCTGTTTTCTCACTTGCAGCCTTTTCTTGAAGGGAAGGCTTAGGAGAAAGCTCCATCTGTACAACAGAAACAAGCAGGTTGTAGGAACAGCCCTGGGCACTGGAGGCCTTGGAAGCACAGGGGACCACACTCACTAGCACAACATAAAATCTTTCACACTGAGCAAAGTGCAGGCCCACAATGTCCTCCCTTGTCTCCACTGAGCTTGGTGGGCTCTGCATCTTCACACTGTTGGGAAGGAGCTCCTTAAAGCAGTATTTTGATTGAGACTGGCCTTTCCTCGAAGCAGAGCAATGGCCAGAACAGCCGAAACTCCCATGAGACCATTGAGCTGAGATTGGGGATTAAGCAGTAGAGCTTTGACGGGTCCCATCACTGAGGCACAGTGCAGGTGGGTGGCAGATAGATGGGACCAGGGAACAGTGGTGAGTGTGGGCATAATTTGGTGCAGTATGCTCTGGGTTTTGTTGTTGTTTACTTGTTGTTTACACGGGTAGCCTCAGTGAGAGCTCATGATGCTCCTGCCTCTAGGGTGCTGGGGTTGCAGCTATGAGGCATCACACTCAGTCAATATGTTTTGTTTAACATACTTTCAGTGCAAGGAATAAGATTGCACTTGTAGTAATAAAAATCTCTTTTCCTCGTCTCAAACTAAAATAAAGCCAACTCAAGATGTATACTGAGTTCTTCTCCCTCCCATCTTACCTCATCTTCCAGTGCCAGATATAACCGCTTCCAAAATCAGCTCACACTGAATTATTTCACATTATGCCTTTGAGTCATCTTACTATAGCATGTCCCATAAGCCACGTGCACATCCCTCAGTCCAACATTTCTGTATCCTAACACTGTATATTCCATTCAGAGGCACCGTATTCTCAGGCCATGTGGCCAAATGTGTTCACCGTCTTCATAGGACCAGTGTATGTCTGAGGCAGGTGGTTCCTAACCTTGCCACCAAACCAAGTCGTACATTCTGCTGGGGAAATGCTATAGATCAGATCAGGAATGCTTACAAAGGACCACGTGCTGTCGAGAGCTGCGATGTTGCCACGCCTAAAGATGGCGCTGGCTTCCGCCTTCCACCCTCCCAACGGTGAGTGCTGTCCCTAGTAAACAAGTCCTTATATGGCTATCAGCACGGGCATCAAGCCTTACGGTCTCCGTGACTCATTTCAGACCTATGGAGAGGCTACACGTGGCTCTCCCTGATTGGCTCTTGCTGAGGGTATAAGCCTTTGCCCGCCTGGGGGCGGGGCCATTCTCCGCCAAGCGAAACTGCTAAAGATTCATTCCTGAGTAAACCGTCTTGAGAAGGAACCTGGTTGTCTTGAGTCTTATTCCTGCTGGTCAGGAAGGGCATGGACAACGTGCTAAGGACTTACTTTAGCCTATGACTCTGTTGTCAGATAGTAGACACCATAGGACATAGGGCCCTCTCTACCTAGATACCACAGGGCCCGCTGGGAGGTTTTAGGTCATTGAGAAAGCACCCTGGAAGGGATTGTGGATATTCTCTCTCTGTCTCTGTCTCTCTATCTCTGTCTCTGTCTCTCTCTCTGTCTCTGTCTCTGTCTCTGTCTCTCTGTCTCTGTCTGTCTGTCTGTCTGTCTGTCTGTCTGTCTGTCTGTCTCTCTCTCTCTCTCTCTCTCTCTCTCTCTCTCTCTCTCTCTCCCTCCCTCCCTTTCACTTTTGGTCTTGAGGCAGTTGAAGGCCTCCTCAACCCATTCCCACCACAACACAGCAACAAGGCTAACCAACTAACAACTTCAAAGTTGTAAGCAAAATAAAGCTTTTCTCTTTATGAGCTGACCATCTCCGGGACTCCTTATATCAACAAGAAGGTTGAGTAACGTGGCACACGTTTACAACCCTTCGTTGTGCTTTTTTTCTTGGAATACTTCAGTGTTCATAGATCGGGTCATGAGATGTAAGGTTCCCTGTGCTTCCTGACCTGAGGCTGCATGAGAATTTGAATTAAGCAGAGCGGAGCATGATGGGACTTGGCTTCCAGGGCCTGCTTGGGGAGCATCTATTAGATATATCAAGGGCAGCATCCAACCTCCAAGAATTCTCAGTAACCTCCATAAAACGAGGGCGTTAGGCTGGATCCCTATGTTGCCTATGACTAGACAAAAGAAAGCACTCTATTTCAGAGGTTATTACTCCACCTTTCAACAACACAGAGCTCTTGGAATTCAAAAGTGAGACCCTTAGGAGTACATAGGAGTCACGGCAAGACTTGGGATCTCAGGAGAAGATGTTAATATCTCAAGGAAGCATGAACGTGCTAAGGGTGTGTGTGTGTGTGTTTGTGTGTGTGTGTGTTTGTGTGTGTGTGTGTGTGTGTGTGTGTGTGTGTGTGTGTGTGTGTTGGCTAGTTTTTAAGCCAACTTGACACAAGCTAGAGTCATCTAAAAGGAGGGAACCTCAATTGAGAAAAATGTTTTCATAAGATTGGGCTGTAGGCCTGCCTATAGGGTATTTTTTAAATTAGAGCTCAAATGGGCCATCAGATTCCAGAGCCATGTGAGAGGGTTTGATGCGCACATGGACAGGAAGATCACTAAAACTGCTGGAGGTGTCATAGTTTGGGTTTTATTGCTGTGAAGAGATACCATGACCATGGCCACTCTTATGAAGAAAACACTTAGCTGGTGCTGGCTTACAGTTTCAAAGGGTTAGCCCATCACCATCATGGTGGGAGGCATGGCAGTGTCCATGCAGCTTTGGTGCTGGAGAAGGAGCTGAAAGTTCTACATCGTGATCTGCAGGCAGCAGAAAGAGACTGACTGTGTGCCACCCTGGGCCTAGCTTGAGCATATGAGACCTCAAAGCCCGCCTCCACAGTGACACACCTCCTCCAACAAGGCCACATCTCCTAATAGTGCCACTCCCTCTGGGCCTATCATTCAAACACATGAATCTATGGTGGTCACAACTATTCAAACCACCACAGGAGGGTCAGAGGGCCAACCCGATATGTGCGAATTCATTACCTCCTCCTGACGCCCATCTGGGACATGTGATGTGGGAAGCTGGGTGTCTACAATGCTGTTTGCTTCCATGTAACACTACGCCCATTTTAGCAAATGCAAAATGTAGTGTTAGCTGTGAAGGACTCACCCAAACTTGAATAAAAGACACACCAACTTTGATTGGTACTTAGTATTTCCTAGCAGGAAGTTCTGAACAGATTTCTCAATATTCTCTGTAGATATTTCAAACAAACAAATAAACAAACAAACAAAAACACTCACCAGATGTCTCTATACCTGACTGAAATAATAAATTCCCTGTTGTAAACTGGCAGGATCATGGCAAGAGCTGGGATCTCATTAGAAAATACAGTTTTTCAATAATGCATTGGTGTGTGTGTGTGTGTGTGTGTGTGTGTGTGTGTGTGTGTGTGTGTGTGCACTGCTCTTGCAGACTACCCAAGATGGGTACCCGGTATCCACATATGGTGACCCACAGTGGCCTGTAACTCCAGGGTAGGATGGGGAGATAACTCAGTCAGTTTGGTGCTTTCCTTGCTCACATATGAACTTGAGCTTTAGCCTCAGCATCCACACTTAAAAAGAAAGGGGAAAAGGTCTAAAGAGATGGCTTATGGAGACAGGGGCTAAAAAGAAAGAAGGAGGAATATAGAAATATAAAGGAATGATAGGACAAAAAGTAGATTGAATCTACTCCTCAACTTAAGGCCTTAATTGTTACTCACAAGGTTATTTTTAATTCATTGGTATAAAATTTTGTATACTTATGCAAAATAAGTTTAATTTTAATACATTGGTATAGAATTCAAATTTAAGAGTATTCTTCACACATTATATATATTTCCACTCTAATATGAGGTGCTGTACCCATACAACTCAGTTAAAATACAAGGTTTACTTCCAATACTTTGAAAGTGCTATTGCAAGCTGTTTAGGATAATTAAGTAATAGAAGTTAAATGTTAGTTAATCAAATCATGGTCATGTCAATTACTAGTCTATTTTTATCATAAGAATATACATCCCAGATTTAACAGATAAATATGATGCTATAGATAGGAAAGGTAAAATAGTTAGATAAGGTCTTCAAAAAACCTCAGAGACCTATAGAATATGGCATTTAAAGATGTTTTTATTATTTTAAAGATTCTTTGACAATAAGACAAGTTAACTCCTGGCAACACCCACCCTACCTCAAAGAAGATGATGAGCATCAGAGAATCTCCTTATGGAGATGGCTTCAAGTGTGGCAAAGTAGCCACTGGGCAAAAGGTCCTCGTTTTGGCTACAGACAGAATTCTGCCTAAAAATGGGCAAGCTTTCGTAAAGGCAGAATCGACGGCCAAACTCTGCAAAGACAGGGTAAGCAAATCCTCAATAGTTCCTGCCTCACAAATATGTCTGTCAGATATACTGGGCCAGAAAGCTGAAGATGATGCTCCAATGTTATAGACAGTTTTGGGTGACTGTTGAGGCAACAAACTGTCTCTGTCATTTTTTCATTTTGGAAGCTGGTAAACTGTGCTTCCGGTTTACTCGGGTAATTAATTTTATTCCTTCTCAAGTCTCTGATGGGGTTGAAGACCAGATAGTTTAGTCTTACAATTAAGCTTAGTTGTTTAAAGGTTAAGTTGTACTTAGGTCTAGATAGATGTTTTATGTTGATAGAGATGAGATATGATAGATATTGATTTACATTCAGAACTTAAGACTCACCAAGATAGGAGAGATGTTTTCTCCAAGGTTGCCAATTACAAACAGCCAAAACACTATGCATGTAACATTTATATAAATTCCTGCTTGTTTACTGGTTCTTTTTGCTGTATGTAGTTTAGTGTGTGTATGTGTGTGTGTGTGTGTGTGTGTGTGTGTGTGTGTGTGTGTGTAATATAAATATATATGTAAAAAAAGAAAAAATTGCAAAGAAAAAAAAAGAACCCCCCAGCAAAACAGAGATGGCTTAGTGTTTAAGAGCATACACCCAAATCCAGTTCCTGGTGCCTCCATCAGGCGGTTTACAACCGCCTGTAACCAGCTTCAAAAGCTTTGATGCCCTCTTCTGGTCTCCACAGGTACCTGCTCTTATGTATACAGACACACACACACACCTACATATAATAAAACTTTTTTTTAAAAGAGTAAAAAGTTAATCAAAGAGGCATGTGTTTATAAGTCCAGGACCAGAGATGTAGAGACAGTTGGATCCTAGGCCCCACTGACTTCCCAGCCTAACCTACTTGGAGAGCCCCACGCCCATGAGAGACTCGGGCTCAAAACAAAATGCAGGTGGATGGTTCCTGAGTAATGGCACCTGAGGTTGAATTCTGGCACATGTGCAACTACACATACAGGAACTACATACAAAAATGTCCTACTTGATTAGCTGACAAAATAGCATGGTTCTACATGATTTTTCAACTTACAGTAATACTTTGCAACCCAGGACAGGGTCTGAGGCTGCAACACAGAAACAACTAGGGTTATTGGAGGCCATCTTTCCACACTGGTGTGATGGTATAGAAACAGGAGGACAGCACTGCACATCGGGAAGAACTGGAGAAGCCCTCAATGTTGGCCTCAGGGGGTGGCCAAGGACAAACTTGGAAAACTTACCACTGTTCCCAGGTTCCTCGCCTTGCAGTTTACTCCCCCACGGTGAATGTGTGAAATCCCGGAGGATGAATGGACTCCATTTTGGCTTTTCTGAGATGCATCTTAATTCAAGAGCTTTTGCATCAATGAGTCAGAGGCAGGAGAGCCTCCAGCCGCACAGCAGCTTGTACTTTTCCATGCCTTCCCCTGAATTATATAACATGGCACATTTTCAGAAACTTGGTTATAGTTGCAGAAACTCCTTCTGGTCTGAATTTCCAGATTTCCAGCTCTATGCGCTCAATCTTTCAAAAGATGAGATGGCAGTGTGTTGAAACGATGAACAGGAGTAAGGGAAGAACATATTCTTACTCTGTGTAAAGAAATAGTTTCATGCAGTTGTCTTGAAATATCTCATTACACCTTTGTTTATATTGGGACAGACAAAATGACCTGAACATGCCCGAGCTTTACTTTGTTGCTTCTGGGAGAGTTCATCTGCTGGGACACCTTAAGTGTAGTGTCACACCTTATGATCCCATTAGTTCATCCTAACACTCACGTGACTGACTGGATTAGTTACTTTTTCTCACCGCTGTGATAAAATGCCTAACAAGAGCAACTCAAGGAAGGAGGGGTGTGTTGTGTGTCTCACACTTTGAGGGTATGGCCCATCATGGTGGGACAGGTACAGTGGCATCGGGAACATGAGGCAGCAGGTCATGTCACATGTTCAGTCAGGAAGCAGAGAGGGAGGAATGCTGGTGCTCAGCCTGCTTTTTCTTTTTCTTTTAAATTTTTTTTTACTTAAATAATTTATTCAGACTACATCTCAGTTGTTATCCCCTCACTTGTATCTTCCTGTTCCTCCCCCTCTCTCTCTTTTATCCTATTCTCCTCTCCTAGGTCTGTGACAGAAGGGGACCTCATCCCCCACTATAAGATCACAGCCTATCAGGTCTCTTCCTGGTAGCCTGCTTACTCTTCCTCTGAGTGTCACCAGGCCTCTCCATCAAGGGGAAGTGGTCTAATAGGGGGCACTAGAGTTCATGGCAGAGTTAGTCCCTGCTCTCCACACAGTTGTGGAGAATGTGGTGTCCATTGGATAGATCTGGATAGGGGGTCTAGGTTTACTGCATGCATTGACCTTTGTTGATACAGTAGTTTGAGCTGACCCTCCTGGGTCTAAGCTCGCTTTTTCATTCCACACAGTTTGACATATCAGCTGGCAGAATGGTGTCACCCACGTGAAGACAGGATCTTTCCACTTAAATTAGCCTAACATAGAAAAATGTCTAATAGGCCTGTCTTGAGGCTTCTTTCCCTGTGAGTCTAGACCCTGCCAAGTTGATGATCAATATTAACCACCCTGAAGAGCAAAGCAACAGTCATTAAAGCTTCTATAGGAAGAAGTTCGATGAGGCAAGAAGTTCTTGAGCAACCTGGACTCCAAAACAAGAAGAACCAAAGGAGAGAAACTTGTTCACGGGAATGGTTCAGGGTTCAAAAGACAACTAGAGAAAAGGCTACTTAAATGGCCTTCGAGTTCAAGTTATAAGATCACTTCTTAGAAAGCCTAGGGTCACCCTTCTAGAACCATGTGTCCCACACAGCCCATTGTCATGAGTAACAAACTTTACCAAGACCTCTCCCATACCTGCCTCAGAAACAAAAGTGCAGCCATTTGATGTCAACACCTTTTCCTCAGAAGACACCCAGTAAAGCCACCTGAAAAGTTGTTTTGAAGTCCAGCTGGCTGGAAACAATCATGCAGCTCGTTTGGTCTAGGCCTGAAACACTTGGCCAGAGCCAAACAGGAATTGAAAGCAACAAAGAGCAGAACAGGATGGAGTGGACTCTAGCCGGTCAGTTGCCCTCTGCCAGACTCATGCCATGCAATGCCATCCCCACAACCTCACATCGAAGCCATGCTTTCATCCACTCTCCATGCTCACAGTGTCACAAACTGTGCCAAGCTTAACTCTGGCCTGTGATGGTTTTTAGGCACCTGATGACTGCAGTAGGAGGCCTCTTAAAACCTATCTTTATACCAACAACACATTCCCCATTATAGTCGCATTTTATGGGAATACTAATCTTAGATTTTTATTAGTTAGGGCTCTCTGTAAACACAGAACCGATAGAATTAATATATATCATGAAAAGGGGATTTATTAGACTGGCTCACATGACCCTGTGACACTGAAGGCTTGGAGGATTCCTGGAGAGCAGCTGGTTTTTAGTCCACGTTAGAAGACTGAAGATGCTGGGTTCTGATGTCAACAAAAGATTTCCATAGCAGCAGCAATGGAGTAGATGCACTCGTGGGCAAGGAATGGAGGCAGGCAGGCAAAGGCATCAACTTGTTCATCAGATTCCTTTATAGCTATGACACCTCTGGAAATGTGCCTCTCCAGTTAATTCTTCCTGGAAACACAGTCACGGACCCACCCACAAGTGGTGTGTATCTTAACTGATTACAGACTCAATCATTTCCGGCAACCATCACATACCTTGAGAGGCAAACAAGTAGAAGAGTGGAGAGGTACTGACATAAATGTCCTTGGGTCCTTCTCCGTGTTCCCAGAATAAAGGCAGTTAGTGTATGTTCTTGTGTATATATAACTGGGAAGTCTGGATTCTCTTGGTATGAGGTCTGTGTTTTATGATTGTTGAAGGACATTTTCAGTTATCCACCTCCAAAGTGTCTGTTGAGCTGGCCCAGGGAGAGATGAGTAATCTACCAACCATCCACACAATAGGCACTAGGAAGCAAATACCCACTGGGTCTTGGGTGTATGGTGGACACAGGACTAGGTACTAATGACCAATGATAAGACAGGCTCTCTGACTCCCTTTTTCTGAATGGTTTACATAATCTGCATGAAAACCACACCATAACAAGACAAGACTACAAATTCCAGTGATGCACTAAAGCCAACTGGACTTGTTCTTAAGAATTGACATTAAACATCTTTTCTCAGATCCAAGAAAGATACGGCATAAAAATAGGTAGACATTACAAATCAGAGTTTTGCTTGATTGAGTGATCATAATTTTGTTATCCTTTTTTCTTTCTCTTCATTGCCTCTTTCCTTCTTTCCCTCTCCTTTCTCCTTTATTTTATTCCCTGGTATCCCAGCACTATTGTCCACAGTGACAGAATCACAACTGGTGCTCTGTAGCAGATTATATATACATATAGCTTTTAGAAAGTAGAGTAAGGCTTTACATAGGGATGATAACATTGATAGCACAAAGCAAGCTAAGTAGACTTTTTACTTGCTGTGCTACGCAGGGAAACATAATTGAAGTCTAAAAATTAACTGGGCTTTTGGCAACTGGATTGGGGGGAAGGGGGTGCAAGGGCAGAGCAACCGTCATCATTGGTATGAACAGTGTGAGACAGGCTGTCCAGCTTCACATAGCCAGAGGAAATTGGCCTCCCAAAGGCAATGTCTTCTTCTCTTCACTTCTTTTCTCTTCTCCTCTTTTCTCCCCTTCTCTTTTCTTCTCTTCTCTTCACTCTCTTCTCTCCAAGGAACTCCCTTGATGGGTTCTGCCAGTGCAGTGAAACAATGAACCAAGCCCTAGTGCTTGGGGTGGACAGGTGGAGACAAAGGGGCCACTGGGGCTTGCTGGCCAGGTAGTCTTGAAGAACCAGCAAGCTCCAGGTTCAACAAGAGATCTTGACTGAAAAAAATAATGTGAAGAGCAGTTGAGGAAGACACCAATATTGACCTCTGGCCTTCACATGCACAGGCATTGACACATACACACATGAACACATACATGTGCATATGCCTCACACTAAAAAGACAGATACAATAACCATTGCACACCTACTTGGATAGCTAAAACCAAGGGTAGTGGCAATACAAAACACACACCAGAGTATTAAGCAACAAAAACTTCAGTTTCTCCCTGAGGGTGGGACACAAAACACCACAGCCACTTCAACATACTTAAAGGTAAACTCATCTTACCTTTACGAGGTTATGCGCAATCCCCACATATGCTTGTTCTACCACTCTGTTCTTCCCTGTTTATTCAAATTAGTTGAAAACATATGTCCACTTAAAATCTCACTATACCCAGATTCCTGCAACATCTTTACTCATTTCTGTCAAAATGTGGAAGCAGCCAAGATGTTCTTCTGTAGGTGCGCATAAATAAACTGCAGAATATACAGCCAACGGGACAGGAGTTGAAACTAAAAAGGAGTGAGCTACCAAACCATGAGAAGATGTTGGGGGACCACAAAAGAAGATTACTAAGTGAAAAAAAAGCCTATCTAAAAAGTTTACACACTGGGCAATTCCAGTTAGATTACATTCTGGAAAAGGCACATCCTGATGATCAGCACCTCTCAGGGGTTTGGGAGATGCAAAGGTAGATACAGCATTGAGGATGTTTAGAGTAGTGACACTATTGCGTAGGTTGCTACATTGTGGAGAGGTGTCGTTATGTTATTGCCTAAATCTCTAGAATGTCCAACACCAAGCTGAATCCTGTAGGAAAGTGTGGACTCCAGGTGAAAATATATCAGTGTGTTTACTGATTGTAGTAAACACAGGGGAGGGCTAGCTTGTCTGAGGACAGATGGGATTCGAAAATTCTGCTTACTGTGTAGCTATTTCCTCTGAGTTAAAATGGTCTTGGGCTGGACATGTGGTTCAGTGGTTAAAAGCTCTTGCTGCTCTTGCAGAGGTCTGGGGTTCAGATCCCAGCACCCATACCTGTAACTCCAGCTCCACCAGTCATGAGTGCTGGAAACAGACTTCAGGTCCCCTGTGACAGCAGCAAAGAAGCTGGGCTTGATTTTCTTGTAGCAATTGCATCTGCTTGTAGCAAGAAATAGAAGCCATGATTATCTTTTAAACGAGCTCGTGGTTGATATAACTGGTCTTTAGCTAGAACCAGATCAGCTCCAGAAACCACGGAAGCCCAGATCCATTCCTCTGGCTGATGTGTGGTCCACATGACCTTTTCCTTAAGGACTTATCCCAACTCCGTTTTCTCCACTGTCTCTTTAATCAGTTCATGGTCCTTCCCAGTTCCAACTGGCGTAGCTTCTTCATAGCCATTCAACTGCCTACCATATTAGGACCTTAGAAGTGTCAGTGTCTGGTTTTAATCCTGATTCCTAAATAAGACAATCTAACTGGCCAGACACATTGGGTCAGAGGTTATAGATAAAGCAACAGATTCATTGTGAATAGGTCAGATGACCATCACAGCTCAATGGACTACCATAGGGAAATAGGGTCACATGTTTCAAAATACACCTACCAGGCATGTCCAACTTGCAGCCCATGGGCAGTCTGTGCCCCCAAAACATCTATAAATGAGGCACAACAGAAAATAGTAGACTTACTTAAAATATCATTAGATTTCCATGTGTGTGTGTGCGCGCGCGCGTGTGTGTATGTGTGTGTGTGTGTGTGTGTGTGTGTGTGTGTGTTCATGCATGTTAGAGAGAGAGGAGATTACATGGTGCCTGAGCATGAAGTTTAAATTACAATCTTGTGTCAAAATGGCAGAAAGTTAGTGACTCCTGCTAGAGCTGGGGTTAGGCAGTGCACATTGAGGGTGTGAGTAAAACAGGAGATGATCAGTAAGTGTCCCTCCACAGCTGGCTTGCTGGCTGGGATATCTGGGTCAAATCACTTGATCTCCGGCTCCCGCATCCTCAACCATGAAGTAAGGAGTTGTGCTCCATCACTAAAATTTCTTACTTCCAGTACTATATACTGGGGAAACATAGTATTTGCCTAGTTACCATACAATGCAGAAAAATGGACAGAACCCGGGAACACCTATGATGGATGCAGGAGATGGTACAGACCCCACACTCAAAAGCAGCAAAGATCTGGGGCAAGAGATGTTGGTACCCATCCTCTTTGGTTTACAGAGTCCTTGAGCAAGTTGGTTTTATCTCAACAGTTATTTGCACAGCTGTAGAAATAATGGCAGTAACTGAAGACCCCAGTTTCTCTCTTCCATGCCTCTCTCTTCCCTGACATCTTCCCTTACAAGATCCCATTGTGCAAGACCCCCAACATCTTGCCTGCCTTGAAAGATCTTGATAGTCAAAATAGAATGTTTGTTTGTGAGGCTTCTTTTTAAAATTCAGACAAAATGTTGTGTAGCCCAGGCTGGCCTTGAACTCACTATGTAACTAAGGATAGCCTTGAATTTCTGACCCCCCTTGCCATTACCTGCTGATTACTGGGATTACAGGACTGTGCTACCATATAGGTCCAAGGCTTGAAGCCAGGACTTCACTCATAGTGTGTGCATTTGATCTACTGAGTGT
The DNA here is from genome assembly GCF_964271855.1 of Acomys minous. Taxonomy (NCBI): domain Eukaryota; kingdom Metazoa; phylum Chordata; class Mammalia; order Rodentia; family Muridae; genus Acomys; species Acomys minous. The sequence continues at coordinate 7,974,297 of NC_140494.1, read as the reverse complement.
GCATAGTGTGTGCATTCGATCTACTGAGCTACATTCCCAGGCCCAAAAACCACTTTTAACGAGTTCCTGTTCACTCTGTGAGCACGCCAACACTTCACTCTTCCATTCAGTTACTGTCAGAAGAGAATGAGGCTGTGAAACATATTTATACTTTGGTGTGAACTCAAATCAATGAATCACCCCCCCCCCAAGGAAGTGGCATTTAGCCACACTATGAAAAGCAATGTGTTATTTTCAGGCAGATGGGCAGAAGTATTCTCACTGCTCCCTCCTTATTTAACTTTTCACTTACTGAAAAGGGCCGTTCTTGATGCCATCACATACAGAAGACCTGCACTGAGAGGGTGATGGGGCCAGAACCCAAAGTGTGCTTTGGAGGGCATATGGATCATTTTAAGCTAAAGGCAACTGGGGCTTTTCACTTCCCCATACTTCCTAAAGCCAGAGAGTAAGAACTTCCCCCTTGTGAAAGCATTTCTAATGCTACAATTACAATGGAAATTTCCACATTCAATGACGTTTTCGTAGAAGGAGGAGACCCGCAATGTGAGATAACATTAACTGCCACAGACATGCCAGGCCTTCTTTGACAATGGCAACTCCTGTGTGAGTCACACTTGTGCTTCCCACCCACACTCACTGTGCTCTGTTTAGCCTAAGCTGGTTTATAGGCCTCATTCTGAGGCACTTTTTGAAAAATGAGTTCCTTCGTATACACTCAATATCAAAACCTTTTCCCCCTCTTGTTTAATTGGTCAGTTTGATCATGACCCGGGAACTTTGAGTCTAAGGAGGTAGCAAGGGAGGGGAAGCCCCAGGTACCAACGGATCCATGGTGCCAACGTGTCCTTTGCAGAGAGATGGTGGGGGTGGTCCTAGAAAGCATGCAAAACCACTCCAGGTGGACCAGCACAGGATGTGAGAGAGGTGTTGCCCTCAATCCCTGGAGGGGTCACTTGAATAGCACCCACCTGTCTTCGTTCGGGATCCTTATTGGTCAAATCAAGAGGGACTTTCTGACTACAACTGAGAAACAATGGACAAGCTCCTGAGATAGCAACCATTTGTCTGTAGCATCCATGCAGCAAAAGCCTAAAATAACTGTAAATACCCAAGTTGGAATTTCCTCAGAAATTTCAGTGTCTGAAAAACTGGCATGCACCATGCCTGCCAGACTCCAAAGCAAAGCCACGGATGAGTGCATCAGCCCAACAGGCGCGTCACAGCAGAAGTAATCTGACAGGCTTCCACTTTGCTTAAAGATTAGCAACACAAAGTAGGCATGCCCATGCCCAGACTGTGGAGGGGTGAGAGGTCAGGGGTGAGAGATGGGATGGATATCAGCCAGGATGCTTCTCTCATAGCACACACAAGGGTAGCATATTTACCTCAATCAACTACAGCCCTTTTTCAAGCTGGTTCCTACTATTTTAGTAAAATATTGCATTAGGTTAAAAAAAAATACAAGCACCAAAGAGAAGTGCTTCTGTTAAAATGATGCTGGATGTTTTATGGAAGTTCAGATAAATTAACTATTTTACCACAAAAAAACAATTTGAGATTTTAAATTCCTTATTCTATTCTATTCCAGTGTGTGTGTGTGTGTGTGTGTGTGTGTGTGTGTGTGTGTGTGTGTGTGTGTTGTGCAGGCACTTGTATGTGGCATGCATGCAGAGGTTGGAGGACAACTTTGAGGACCCAGGTCTCTCCTTCCTCCTTGTTGGGGCCATCTCTTTTCTGCTGTGCTGCGTGCTCTAGGCTCGCTGGCCTGCAGCCTTGCCAAGTAGGCTAAACTATTGCATGGCCAGTGAGCTTCCAGGGATAGGCTTGTCTCTACCTCACATCTGACCATTTCTAGGACTGGTATCCGGTAGTTTATATGGTTCTGGAGACTTAGACTTGAGCCCACGTTTCCATGGCAAGTACTTTACCTACCAAGCCATCTCCCCGTCCCCTCAACATTTTTGTATTCTCATTCTATTACGTTGAAACCAAACTGGAAAATAAAAACATTATGACTTTAATCTATGAAGAAAACCAACTGAGAATTGTAATCAATGAAACTACTCAGAATGCCTTTCCTGGGGGCCAGCAAGGTTTCTCAGTAGAGAAAGACACTTGCTGCCAAGCCTGGGACCTGAGTTCAGTCCCCAACAATCACGTGGTAGGTGAGAATGGACCGCTGCAGCTGTCCTCTGACCTCCATGCGTGCACTGCAGCACATGAGCCACGTGTTCACACAGACATTAGCTAGATGTAATAAAAAGTGTGTTAGAGGCCTGGCAACAAGACTCAGACATGGATGCTCTCGCAACAAGACTCTGGCAACACCATGGATGCTCTGGGTGGCTTGAGTGAGAATGTCAGGGTGTGTTGGCTTCCTTCTTTCACTTCCTTCTCTAACTGCCTCTTTGATTATTCAGCCAATCACTGATGTTAATCAAGGCAGCCAAGGGAGCCTGCACAGATTCCGTTCCTCCTGGATGGGCTCTAATGGGTAAGTTTCCACCCAGAAGATGAAGAAAGTCCTAACCTGGGTGGAGGAAAGTGGTGGAACAGAGGCACAGAAGCATGAATGTACATGGTGTTTTAGGAGTATCAGCTGTGGTATTCAGATGTGACGGGGACATGGGGCTGGGAGGAAGAAAGGCAGAAAGGCACACTGGTGTCAGATTGCTCCAGGCCTTGAAAATCATGCTGAAAAGTGGACTTAATCCTTGGGTGTCACCAAGGCCTACCTTGGGATTGTGTTCTAATACAAGCCTGGGGTTAAATACAGCCCCTGAACTGAACAAACAATGGCAGAAAGAAAGAAAGAAAGAAAGAAAGAAAGAAAGAAAGAAAGAAAGAAAGAAGAAAAAGAAGGAGAAGGAGAAGGAGAAGGAGAAGGAGAAGAAGAAGAAGAAGAAGAAGAAGAAGAAGAAGAAGAAGAAGAAGAAGAAGAAGAAGGAAATATGAGAAAAGACATAACAGATGTTTTGCAAATAAAATTGACCACTGTGAACACAAGAGTTTTGTTTGTTTGCAGAATAGGGAACCCTGGAGCCTCCTTCTAGACATGCGTCATTTTAACAAGGAAAAATGGCCACTAGCTGACTGCCACATACAACAAAGAGACTCTCACACTGAGCAGAAAGTGACATCAGGGCTTGAAGTGAGAAAACTCCAGACCCTAGTTCCAAGAAAACTGGAAAACAGTGAGGAAAGCCTGAACCCTCCTAGAGTCAGCTGCGTGGCGACATGCAGTGGAGGCAGTGCCTCTGTCATTGTCAGGTTAGTGTGTTTTCATGCCAAGATAATAGTCCAAGTACCAAAAAGCTAGATCTAAAAAGTCCCCTTCTAAATAGAACTAGACAGTTTGTACCTGTGCCAGCTGTCCTCACACCTAACAAGACTATTAAATTTAAGTCAGTTAGACTGCACTAGTCAAATGTACCAAGATAAGCTTTAATTCTTCCAATTTTAGAAAAATATCCTTTGAAATGTTTCCAGCAGAATTCAAGCTTTAAGCTCTTTTCTATGACTCAGATTATTCGATAGTATTTACCTAAACACTAATCTAAACTGGTTTACCTACGGGCTACACCTTTTGTGTCTGTGTTAATTGATAGCAAGGTTGTCCACTATCATTCGAAAACTATGATCACGTGTGTCTTGCCTGTGTGGTGCTTAGACTAACGTGAGAAAAACTGATACATAAGTAATTGTAAGTGTTCTGGTTTTATTTCTGTGTTTGTGATAATCTTTCCTGAATAAAAAAAAATCAACTTAAGGAAGAATGGGATTTATTTCAACTTAGAGTTGCAAGTTGTAGGAAAGTCAAAGCTGAAACTTCAAATAGATAGTCATACCACAGTCATATCCACAGTCAAAAGAAAAGAGAAATAAAGACATGCTTGCTTGCTTCATTGTGCTCAGCTTGATTTCCCCACTTTTATGCAGTTCAGGACCTACTGCCTAGGTAATGGTGCCACCCATAGTGGGCTTAATCCCCCTACATCAATTAATTTAATTAAGGCAATCCCTCACAGACATGCCCATGAGCCAACTCTATGTATACAGACTCTCACTAAGACTTTCTTTCCAGATGATTTAAGGTTGTGTCAAGTTAAAAATGAAACCTAATGTCATGAGTAAAATGTCATGTGGCAAAAAAAAAAAAAGAGGTTAAGAGTGGGGTCTGACTTCCACATGAACTCTGGTGCCCCATATTTGACCACGTCCCCTGGATGGGGAGGCCTGGTGGCACTCAGAGGAAGGACAGCAGGCTACCAAGAAGAGACTTGATACCCTATGAGCATATACAGGGACTGCCATAGGGGAGGGGAGTAAGGGGAAAATGAGAGGGAGGGAGGGAGGAATGGGAGGATACAAGGGATGGGATAACAATTTAGATGTAATATGAATAAATTAATAAAATATATTTTGAGAAAAGAGGTTAAGCCAATCATTAATTAAGAGAAGCTAAGATTTAACAAATATTGCTTATGAAAGTATTCGCCATGCCGCAGTGTTCTCTGTGTCCTTTTTCTTCATTTTGCATTTGTCTATTCTACTCCTGGCTCTGCCCAATGTTTATTTCCTACAGTAGCCTTTGTGCCTTGCCTGAGACTTTTCAAAGCATTCCTCCAGTCTGAGGTTGGCTGTCCCTGAGGTCTCCACATGTCTGTGCCAGGTACATCTGGTCACGCCTACTCAGGAAGACAAAGCCAATCTGAATAAAGCCCTAGCTTAGATTTTATCGGAACTGACCTATCTGCCCCTGGGTGCTGACTTCCAGAAAGTGGCTAGAAGGAACATTCTACAGGAAAGGCAGGGAGCAGATGGAATGGGAGCAGCACCAGGACTCCCTGTGTCTCTGCCTCCCTAGTGCTGGGATTACAGACATGGCTGGCTTTCTTATGTGGATGCTGGGGATTGAACTCAGATCCTCACACTTGCATGACAACTACTTTGCTGGCTGAGCCGTCTCCCCAGTGCCAGATCCAAGTGTAATCATCACATTTACTCAGTGTTCCTCCCTCAAGGGTAAGGTTGAACATCGTACTGAGGGGAAAGAAGAAGAGGCGGCGTGGGAGGAACGGGAGGAGAAGCAGCTGCCGAAAACCTTTTCAATGCATACACATGCATACTTTCACACCTGAGTTTTGTTTCCCCTAGTCCATATGACACAGACCTTTAAAGAGCCAACCTGGGCTTGACTCACTCTTAGCACTTTTCCAGGAAAACAAAAAGCTGGCTGACCACATTTTACTGTCTTCTTGCCTATAGATCTCCTCTGTACGATAGAAATGGTGTGTCTTGCATCTGTAGGTCTCCTGTACTCAGAACACCATCTAGAATGAACGAACAAATGCACAAACTGCACATTTACAGTGCTCACCACTACAATGAAGCAGTTCATTTTTTTAGCTCCATCTTTTGTTTCATTAGCTCTTTTATAAACAGGGTCTCAAGTAACCTAAGCTGGCCTCGAACTCACTATGTAGCTGAGGGTGACCTTGAATTCCTTGATTCTCCTGCCTCCATTTCTCAAGGGCTGTGATTACAGGCATGCACCACCATGCCTGGCTTCTTAGCTCTATTTAGCTGATGAGGAAACCAAGGCATAAGAGATATGTGACTTGCCCAGGGTCACACTGCTTGCTCCCACAATCTGAATGTTCCCAATGTGCTCGACTGCCTCCCCAAATTCACTGTGCCTTTACAAAGTCCCTCGAGAGATTTTTTTTCTGGGTTTTACATTTCAGTCCCACATGAAGACATTTGACATGCCTTGCTATCTGACAATGGTGACTTGGTCAGTCAGAGAAATAACATGATCTATGTTAGTTCTCAAAGCTGACTCCCTAAAGACATGGAATTAAAGACTGGGATTTTTTTTTTAAGTTAGACTGTGTTTTACATTATAAGATTAGCAGGAGATGTAAGGGACAAGGCATGGAAACCTGTGATTTAAAAGTGGTGTGTGTGTATGTGTGTGTGTATGTGTGTGTGTGTGTGTGTGTGTGTGTGTGTGAAGTTGATAAGGGATGGGGCACTGGTTAGCTGCTTTTTTTTTAATTGTCAATTTTATATAACCTAGAGTCACTTGGGGGAGAAAGACTCTCTGTGAGGAATTATCTAGCTCAGGTTGGCCTGTGACTGTCAATTGATGTAGAAGCAGCCAGCGCTCTGTGGTTAGCGCCATTCCCTAGGCAGCAGTCCCTGAGCTGTGTAACAGTGAAAGAAGCTGGCTGAGAAGCAAGCAGCAAGGCTGTGTTAGTTCTCTCTGCTCTTGGCTGTGAACGCAGTGTGACTCCCTGCTTTGACTTCCCCACACTGGTGGACTCTGAGCCAAGGACCGCAACTGTGAGCCAGGGACTCTTTCTTCCCTAAGCTGCTTTTGGTTGGGTTATTTTATCACAGAAACAAAAATTAAACCAGTCTACGTCTTCACACTTCATACGGCAGAGACCACTTTATATATAGGGCTCAAGGCCGTGGGCAATGACTGTAACAACAGCCATTAGCATCAACTGTCAAACTGAGCCTCAGATCTCCCAGCAGTGTCTCTTCTTAGCTTTCAAGTGGTTTGAATTTAGCAGAGAGAGAAAAAGAAAGAAAAACAGTCAAAATCATGTGTCATGTAGCATTTCCCCTTCCTTTGGTATTTTAGATTTTCCATGTATTTATGTGTAATTCAATACATACATCATGCATCCACACCAATTAAACTCATCAAAAGTGAAGGCAGTAGAAACTGGTTATTCCCAAGACTTTTTGCTAAAATCTTCCTTTCTCCTCTCCAGAAAAGACCTGTATATTTAACAGATACCAGGCACACCCTATGTTTTTTTTTTTTCATATAAGCTCACTATCTCTCCCCATAACCTGGTTTTTACTCTGCCCTCTGTGGATGTTAGGACCAAGTCACAGCCAGACGGTTAGAAACACCTGGAACTTAACCATACCATCATGAAAAGATCTTCTGTGCTTGTTCCGGCTAGACAGTCCTTCTATTGGGACAGAGTCATGCTGGGTTGTGCAGCATTGTGAACCCATCAAGGGCTCTGAAATGGATGCCCTGCTGCAACCCTCCATTTGGATGAACCTTTGAGAAAGCTCTACCTGGCTGAGTAGACCAGAGGAAAAACAGGCAGAGAAAACAGTCTTCTGAAATCTGAGGCAGAGGTTGCTCATGTTTTTTATACCAATGCCTAGACAAAGAAGCTGGATTGCATGGGACACTATGGGAGATGATCTTCCTCCATCCCAATGACTCAGGGATGAGTGGGAGAGAATGGACACCTCACCCGGAAGTCACGGGAGCCCTCATAGTACTGGCTAGGATCACTGTGGTGAGGGCAGGATCCTGGGGCATGCCCCATACAAAAGCAACCCTTACTTTGAGTGGAGAGTGGGGTCTGACTTTCACATGTACTCTGGTGCCTCATATTTGACCACATCCCCTGGATGGGGAGACCTCGTGGCACTTAGAGGAAGGATAGCAGGCACCAAGAAGAGCATATACATATGCTCATATGTATATGAGCATATACAGGGGGAGGAGGTCCCCCTCAGGGACAGTCATAGGGGAGGGGAGTAAGGGGAAAATGGGAGGGAGGGAGGGATGGGAGGATACAAGGAGGGGATAACCATTGAGATGTAATATGAATAAATTAATAAAATAATTTTTTTTTAAAAAGCAACCTTCCTCTTCCACTTCTCGCTCAAGCCCCTGCCGGCTCTCAGCCCCTGCTTTCCTTGCTGCACCTCATCCATGGCTGCATGTTGGTCATTCTAACTGCCCAGTGCCTCACCACCCTCCTCCTTCCTATAGTTAGGCTCTCTCCTTTGCTAAGAGTCACTTTCAGGGATAGCTGCACTGCCCTCAGCTGACCCTCCAAACTGTGCTTTCTGCCCCTTCCAGCTCTCTTCTGTTAAAAACTACAGGTAGTGAAGAAAAACTCTGTGTGTGTGTGTGTGTGTGTGTGTGTGTGTGTGTGTGTGTGTGTGTGCATGCGTGCCACATGTGTACAGATTCCTAACAAGGCCAAAAGGGGGCATCAGGTCCTGTGGATCTGGAGTTGTGGGTCCTTGTGAGCCACCTATTGTGAACGCTGAGAACTGAACTCAGGTCCTCTGGAAGAGCAGCAAGGGCTCTTAACCACTATCGCCCCAGGCCCTACAAACATTTTTACTTGCCCCCTACATAAAAATATCAAAAGTAAAATTTTGCATTCAGCTTCAAATATGTATTTTTTGAAATTGTTCCCAGGAACCAAAACTTACATAAATTTCAGAAAATACACAAAAGAAAATGAAGAAAGTAAGCAGACAGATTCAGGGATGCTTTCTAATCAATTATCTTAGCAGCCCCACCTGAAGCCTGCGAAGTTTCCAGAAGAAGCTTGAACTGGATTCACCACTGATGTTTTGTTTAAGCCAGTCTTACCTCTTAAAGGAAGTCTTAATTACCTAAAGATTATGCTTAGGAATGAAAGTAAGGGGAAAATAATAAATTAAAGAATCTGTCCCGATTGCCATCTTTGACCACAGCTGAGGAGAGACAATTACACTTATTTCCTAGTTTATTTTCTATTTTATACACTCGTTGTACATAGCTGAACTATTTTTCTGTCTGGGTTTTTCATTTCCCATGCAGCCTTGAGACAAAACATGGATCTGGGTGATCACATGATCAACAGGTGCTGCTTAGAAGGTGACTCTTTAAAGCAAATATGGGGGCATCAGAAGTCCAAAATCAAATAGCAGAGGGGTTTGTCCTTGCTGCACAGTCCACCCATGACTGCTGCATGCCAGTGATGGAATTGATGATAAGTATGGTGATAATATTGTGTCAACCTGTGGGATTACTGAAGAGGCAAGCCTCTGGGCATATCCTGGGGGAGGGGAGCCAGGTCAAGATTAAGCTATTTGAACTGGGAAGACCAACTCTAAATATAGGCAGCATTAATCTATGAGCTGGGCTGCAACACAGAGAAAGGCAGCAGACAGCATTCATCAATCAGTCTCTATCTGCCTCCTGACTATGGATGCAGTGGGACCAGCGACCTGAGGCTCCTGCCTCCTGACTATGGATGCAGTGGGACCAGCCACCTGAGGCTCCTGCCTCCTGACTATGGATGCAGTGGGACCAGCCACCTGAGGCTCCTGCCTCCTGACTATGGATGCAGTGGGACCAGCCACCTGAGGCTCCTGCCTCTTGACTATGGATGCAGTGGGACCAGCCACCTGAGGCTCCTGCCTCTTGACTATGGATGCAGTGGGACCAGCCACCTGAGGCTCCTGCCTCCTGACTATGGATGCAGTGGGACCAGCCACCAGAGGCTCCTGCCTCCTGACTATGGATGCAGTGGGACCAGCCACCTGATGCTCCTGCCTCCTGACTATGGATGCAGTGGGACCAGCCATCTGAGGCTCCTGCCTCCTGACTATGGATGCAGTGGGACCAGCCACCTGAAGCTCCTGCCTCCTGACTATGGATGCAGTGGGACCAGCCATCTGAGGCTCCTGCCTCCTGACTATGGATGCAGTGGGACCAGCCACCTGAGGCTCCTGCCTCCTGACTATGGATGCAGTGGGACCAGCCACCTGAGGCTCCTGCCTCCTGACTATGGATGCAGTGGGACCAGCCACCTGAGGCTCCTGCCTCCTGACTATGGATGCAGTAGGACCAGCCACCTGAAGCTCCTGCCTCCTGACTATGGATGCAGTGGGACCAGCCACCTGAGGCTCCTGCCTCCTGACTATGGATGCAGTGGGACCAGCCACCTGAGGCTCCTGCCTCCTGACTATGGATGCAGTGGGACCAGCCACCTGAGGTTCCTGCCTCCTGACTATGGATGCAGTAGGACTAGCCACCTGATGCTCCTGCCTCTCTGACTTTCTGCCATGGTCTGTGAGTCTGAACAAAATCTTCCTCTCTTCTCAACTTTGTTCATCACAGTGAGAAAGGTGACTAATGCAAAATCAGCTTTTAAAAAATCAGCTTTCGGGGCTGGAGCGATGGCTCAGTGCTTAAGAACTGGCCCCTCTTCCAGAGGAGCCGGGTTCAATTCCCAACACCCACATGGCAGCTCACACCTGTCTGCAACTCAGCTCTGGGAGATTCAACATGCAGAAAAACATGAAGTCACATAAAAGAAGAATAAATACTTTTTTTAAAAAATCAGCTTTCACCAGGACCCTGTGGTTATGCAGGTTATGGCAGCAGGTTATGGCAGCAGGTTATGGCAGAGGGGTGTCAAGTTCAAAGTATACTTGAGCTACAGAGTGAGTTCAAGGCTAGTCTGGGAAACTTGATGAGACCCTACCTCAATTTGTTTTCTAAAGACAGCTGGGACTACTGTTCTTCAAAGGTAGACATCTTGCTTCTTGCTTAACATCTCTAATACCAAAACCAACTACAGCAACACAGCCTTCACCCTGTGCCTATGAGCCCAGCAGTCAGGACGGGCAAGGCTTACAAAATCAAAACCAGCTTGAAGCTATCTAGTGAGACTCGACCTACTCACTAAAATAAAAAAAGACTTTTTTTTTAAAGAGATAAAATTTTAAAAAAGGTTATTCTCGGGGCTAATTGTGAAATGAGCCCAGTAAGTTGGTTTAAGAGTCCCTCCTGCCTGTTTTTTCTGTTTTCCCATCAAAGCAAATTAGCCTTAGAAATAGCATTCCACATGACCAGAGGTTAGGAAAGTTGTCCTACAAATGCTTTGAATTCTTTGTCACCCCTGAGTTCAGTTGATTAGGGAAGTGAGTAGGGAGGGAGCTCACAGCTCAAAGGGCAAAACAAAGTGGATCCCTCAACACCACACACACACACACACACAGCCTCCATCTCTTGGAACTAATGGGTCATGGGGTGTTTTTTTTTTTTTTTTTTGTAGTTGGTGGCGACAGTGGTTTTGGGGTTTGTTTCATTTCTGTTTGTTTTGTGAGTCTCTTACGGGCAGGCACTAAAGCCGCTTATTTGCATATAGCTCCCAGAGGCTGAGGTGAGCTGAGGACACAGGCTCTGTCTGGCCTGGTAAAATCAGCTACAAGAAGCCACAGCCTCTCTACCCTGAGTGGCTTTTTTTCCCTCCCTTTTTTTCTCTTGTCACTCATTTTTCAAGAAGACCTAAGTTCACTTTTCAAAAAGAACACAAAAGCTTAGAAGTGGGTAAAAGAAAAACTAAAGACTTTCTCGTTTTCTACATTCTTTTGTTTGTTTGTTTGTTTGTTTGTGTTTTGCTTATCTGAGACAGGACAGGGTTTCTCTGTGTAGCCTTGGCTGTCGTGGACTCACTTTATAGACCAGGCTGTCTTCAAACTCACAGCGATCCACCTGCCTCCGCCTCCTGAGTGCTGGGATTAAAGGCCTGTGCCACCACGCCTGGCCCTTATTTTGAAATTCTTGAATCATCAAATTGGAAAGGAGTTAGAGGCCAGTTGTAGATGGCAGGTGGGAAGAGAGGATGGTTGGGAGGACTAGCAGAAGCAGGCGGTGTTCCCAGCATACTTTTCCACACAGGTGAACACATGTGTATGTGGGTGGGGGGCGGCGGGGTTGTAGGAGTCTTTGCAGCTACCTGGCGCAAAACCAAAAACTTTGTTACTTTGTTTGGTTTGGTTTGGTTTTTGGAGACAGGGTCTCTCTGTGTTAGCCTTGGCTGTCCTGGACTCGCTTTGTAGACCAGGCTGGTCTCAAACTCCCCAGCGATCCACCTGCCTCTGCCTCCCGCTGGGATTAAAGGTGGAAGCCACCACTTTCTTACCTTGTTTTTCTACTTGGCGTGGCTGACATTCCAACATTCCATAGCCATTCCTGGGCTGGGGACAGTCTGAGCCCTAGCGACAGGAATGCCTCCTCCTGTATAAGCGTTGTCCTCCTTTCTCACTGGCATTCAGACAGGATGCCAATTGCTCCAGTTGTTTCCTCCGGTTCTGAATTTCCTTCTGGGATAACTGCCTTTGCCCAGCTAGATAGACTACAGCTTGTTGTCTGGTACCCTAGACCCCGTGTAAAATGGGTGGCTGCTCTGCTGCAGGCAGCAGAGGCAGCAAAGGAAACTGTGGCAGTGAGTGGCTTCTGGCCAAGGTTCATATCACCTGTGCCAGATGAAACAAAAAAAAAAACGCCTCAAGAGATGCAGCATGTGTACCTAACAAGGAGTATTTATTTGCTGCTTAATTCTGAGAAATAAAACCTACTGGGAAATTACAGCACCAATAAAATATGTGTCGATGTGACATTCAAATGCATATATCAGCTTCACTTTTATGAGGCTCTTTCATCACTTTATAACCACCCTGGATTTTTTTTTCCCCACTTCCAGGTGCAATGGACCTTGAGCACTGGGAAACTGTTTCTTCTCAAATATGAAGAGAACTCTAAAGGGTTGGATAATGATTATAAATTCTCAGGTCTTCCCACAGTCACGTGACCATATAGACTCCTGGTTCCTATAAATATCCACACCTGACAAAGGAACCATATTTTCTAATTTCATTAATATTTTCTCCTTACCAAATGGCTTAAATAGTTATCACCTGTTGGGGACTATAACTCTCTACAGTAGCAGTCAATTTCCTCACCATCTCTCCATTAACTAAAATATCTCATCCCAAATGTCAGTTGAATAAAGCAAATATGGTATAACATGACATGTAATTTAAAGCCATACTTGTGTAAAATTAAATGACTACACATTATGAGATGCAGGGGTTGGTTTGAAGGTCAATATTAAGATACTGCTTCCATTGAAGAGCCAAGAGCACCGGCTCAGTTAGGTGGTTGCAATGGCTCATCATGTGTGTGGAGGAGGGCGGTGATGGTTCATCTTCGTGACCAACTTAACTGGACTTAGAATTGCCTAGGAGATACTCTTGGGAGTATTAATGAAGGCATTTCCAGAGAGGTTTAACTGAGGTAAGAAGACTCCTCTGGAGATGAGTAGCAACGTCCCGTGGGCTAAGGTCACGGACAAGATAAGAAAATATAAGCCGAGAACCATCATTCACTTCTCTCTGCTTCCTGACTGCTAATGCACCGAGACCGGCTACCTCCTGTCCTGCCGCCGTGCCTTCCCAGCCATGACAGACTGAATTCTCAGTGAGCCTAAGCGAGCCAACCCTTCCTTAAGATGCTCTTTCAGACCTTTTGTCTCAGCAATGAGAAAAGTAACTAACACAGCAGAAGAGTAAGTTTACAATTCAGCCGTCAGGAAGACTGTCCTAGCAGACTTTTCTCACGTGGCCTTTGGCTGTGTAGTGCCAAGATCTAGGGAAGATGTGATTGGCTAGGAATATGTACTTGATCGACTAGAATATGCTTTTAGCAAGGGTTCTCCCAGCCATGGAGAGTTACACTGTGGTTGTTTTTTCTGGGCTTTTAAAGCAAACTTTAGAAGTCAGAGTAAATCACAGCAGGTTATACTCAATGTCCTTTAAAGATCATCAAATGAATGTCTCCATAAAATACGCTGTGTGTCTGGGCAATTGGGATTTGTTGGCTGGGATGAATTCTGAATTTGTTTGTCACAGGACACATCACAAAGACAGGATAGTGAAGCAGTTTGGTATATAGGTTACTTTAGAACCATATAGAAACATTCAAATTGTGTTCTCCATTTATCTCTGGGACTTTATGTAAATTTTCTAACAATTTTAGTCTTGTTTCTTTCTTCTCTCTTCTCCTTTCTTCTCCTCCTCCCACCACCACCCCCTTTTTAATGTGTGAGTGTTTTGCCCTGCCTCTGTATCACTTTTGTTCCTCATTCCTATGGAGGCCAGAAAAGGGCATCGGATCCCTTGGAACTGGAGATACAGTTGTGAGATGCCATGTGGGTGCCACTAATCGAACCCAGATCTTCTAAAAGAGCAGCCAGTGCTCTTAACTGCTCAGCCGTCACTCCTGTCCCTTAATCTCATTTCTTAATTCATGGAATGTCATACATAATATTTTCAGGATTGTTGTAAGGTTGCCTATTTAAATCAGAACGCCTTAAAAAATGTTTAAATAGAAGTAGGAGGCAAAAAAATATATATAGATTCCCAATTCTGCCCATAGCCATGTGTCCACAGACTATAAACTATCCCCATTCAAAAATGTAATAATATTTTCTAATTCCATTAATATTTCCCCCATATCAAACCTATTTTTAAAAGATAAATATTTTATACTTTTTAACTGAACAATGATAGTGAGGGAAGTAGAAGGGAGAGCTGGAGAGGTAGAAGAAAAAGATTGATACATTAGATAGATAGATAGATAGATAGATAGATAGATAGATAGATAGATTTCTCTTACCAATGTGCATATATCTTGGACCATTTCATCACTATGCAAACATCAGAATGTATACTTACACAAATCTAGATTGTATATAACAATCACCTTTCAATGAAATTAAAGACATAATAAACATGAAGTACATAAGGCTTCTGTCATGTAATGTGGCTCATTTCTTATAGAAAACTTATGTAAGTACAATGAGTATGCTTTAAAATAATGACTAAAGTGTAGTGGATGTAAACATGTTTTTGTTTTGATCCAAGTGTGGGATGTGAAACAGACTTGTGTGAGGGCGTGCAGTGTTTCTTAGCTGGAAACAAACTTTTAGAGGACACATGGTGTTTGTCCACTAAAAGAGGAACTGCCTCTAAAGGGGTGGGGGAGACAGGGCATGGGCTTTGCCAGCTGATAAACATCCTAGTATGGAGTCTGAGAGGAGATATATATATGAGCCCAAAACCAGAGACTTGGCTTTTTGGCTTTTGCATTGCTTCCCATAAGTTGGCTGTTCATCACTCCCCTTTGAGATGCTCCTAGAGATAAATGCTCCAGAGAATACTTCGAGGTTCCAGGTTCCAGCTGCTGTGATTGCAGTCACTTTCTCTGAACTGCTGGTTCGCTGTTGAACAAGTCTGCTGGAATACTGCTGACAATGAAGAGTGGACTCGCTCCGAGGAACTGAGTCTAAAATACTCTACTTCTCCTGTCCCCATTAACCTCCTTTCTCTCCTATGTAGGGTATGTGGGTTGGAAGGGAGGTATGGGCATTAAAGAACCCTAAATAAAATAGGTCTGTAAACAATCAAAGCCTACAGTACAGAGAAAGAGGAGAAAAAGGAGGAGGAGGAAGAGAAGGAGGAGAAAGAGGAGAAATATTTAAACTATTATGATCATTGATCTTTATATTCAACCTAATTGGATCTAGAATCAACTAAGCTACAGTCCTCTAGATGGGCTGTGAAGGAGTTAACTGAGGGGAGAAACCCCTCCCAAAGAGTAGGCTGCAGCTTGCGATAGCAGCCAGACTATAAGGAGGTCCTAGAACTAAGCATCCTCTTCTTGCTTGTGGGTCCGTCCAGCCTGACGATGCTGCTGGAGCCCTTTGCTGAAAGTCTTGCTTCTCCATCCTTCCACTGTGGCCCTAAAGACCAGGGCCTTTCCAGGAACCTTCCAAGCCTTCATCACCACTATGGCACTGCTGAGGCATCTGGCTTTGTAGACTCAGATTCCTCAGCATGCAAGTTAGCACTGTTTGACTTTCTAGTGCATATCAACTTTGTCAATCTAGTAAAACTCATTTATTATATATGCATATATGTATATTATATATATATATATATATATATTATGTAATGCACATGACTGCTGGTTTTGCTTCTCTAGAGAATTCTGCCCAATATAATCAATAATATAACAATCTATTATCAAGTATTAGTGCTATACATAAGTGCACATGTTGTGAGGCACAGCAAGTCTGTCACACCAATATCACCACCAATTACTGGTGGCACATTTTGCCATGATGTTACAGTGTTGCTACATGGTGGAAATTTTACAGTTCCATATTATGGAAGGACCATTTGTTTATGCCGTCTATCACTGACCGAACTATCACAACATAACTCATGTCTGCAGATAGAGGCATAGGGAAATAAATATATGAAGGAATGCTCAAATGAGTAAATGGAGAAATAAGATAGAAGGATAACACGGATGGATGGCTGATTGGTAGAGATAGATAGATAGATAGATAGATAGATAGATAGATAGATGTATGTAAATAAATACACAGAAATTTAGATATTCTAGGAGCAAATGTAGGTTTATTTCATAGAAAGTCTTCTATGGGGCAAATTATCCAATTATCCAAATGATCAAACAACCAGGTCTTAAGGCTGGAGAGGTGGCTAAGTGGTTAGAAACATTGGCTGCACTTTCAGAGGACCCAAGTTCCACTCCCAGCACCCCACATCAGGCAGCTAACTACCATCTATAATTCCAGATCCTAAGGCTCCAGTGTCCTCTTCTGGCCCCTATGGATACCCACCCACATGTGCCATTCACTCACACAGACCACACATACTCTGACACATATATACACACACAGGCACATGTGCACACATAGACCACATACATGCACACATACACACACACACACTTTTTAAAATACTTTTTAGAATAACCAAGTCTCAGTACTTTGTACTATAAATCATTAAGGACCACCAGACCCAACTCAATGACCTTTATTTTAAATAAGAAAGCCACTTGTAATGTTTTTCTAATTTTTCTTCACCATATCTTGTCCTATCCATAATCCTGTATTCTTTTAGGAAATAATACTTGGAGAAGACAATAAATGCTACTCCCCTCTTTGCTGCACATCTTCACCATGGCACTCACCACATTGACCCAAATTTATTGTGTAGTGATGAGTAATGCATATCTAACTCGTTAGGATAATAGCAAAGATAAAGTAGGTAATTTTTAGAGAAGGCTATGGGCTCTTTCAAATGAAAGATGATTGTTTTATGACACGACTGTTATCACCTTTCAGCACATCGCATGGCTGTTCAAGTCTATACTCCCCTGCTGCTCCCTGCAGCCCAGTGTTGATCATGACACCAAGCTCTACCTGCATTTGCTCTGATCAGTGAAGAAAGAGTCACTACATGGGGTGTGGTTACTGAATAATCAGGGAAAATCTCTTGATCCTTTATCAATTTCACAGAGTCATGTGGTGAACGTTGTGAAAAAAAAAATTTTAGAGAGTGAAGTAAACAGAACCTCCCAGTCATGTTTAAAATCATGGCTGGAATGGCCCAGTCAGTAAAATGCTTGGATGTAAGTAGGAGCCTCCAAACCCACATAGAAATGTCAAGCATGATTCCACGTGCTTTGTCATCCCATTGCTGGGAAGACAGAGACAGGAACTCCCTGGCCAGCCAGTCTAGCCTAATTAGAAAACTTCAGGCCTATGAGAAATCCTGTCTCAAAGAGAGGAGACCGCCTTCTTGATGTTGTCCCTTGGCTTCCATACGTATACACATATGTACATGTTCACTATACACATACACAGGAATACACACATTAAATAAGTGACTATGAGCTCGCGAGAGAGCTCAGCCAGAAAAACGCGCACAGGTCTCAACAGACCCAATGTCCTCAGCTTCACGTCAACACAGATCGTAGTCACCCTATCCTAATCTGAGAACGTGGACTATGAATTCTTTCCCACCCAAGTGCCAACTTTCAGGAGTATTTGCTGAGCATGTAGGAAGTTCTTACATGTTCAGAAAAACCTTGACTATTTACTCTCAAACAAATTGCTCAGTTCTTTCCATGTCTGGACCAACTGGAGCATGTCCAGGAAATGAAAGCTAACCACCTCTTCCAAAGTGTACTGTGAGAAAGAGGGAGAGGGAGAGAGGGGAGGACAATAAAGGGGGGAGGGAGTAAAACAAGGAAGAGAAGAGTGAGGGAGAGGGTGAGAGAGGGAAGGGAGAGAAAAAGTGAGTCTAATCTGATGTATGTATATATGGACATGGTAGCTGACACTCTTTTACCATGAGAACCTTATGCTGATAACTCATCTTTTTTTTTTTTTTTTTTTTTTGGCTTGAAATTTCTGTATATGCCTATAGCGTGTTCTGATCAAGGCCACCTCCCATTCCCTCTGCTCCAATTCCTCCCCCATCCTCACTAATAGTCTCTCCCAAATTATAGACCAGTTCCTCTAGTGATCTCATACACAAAGGTTCTCAACAAAATCCTTGTAAACTGAATTCAGGAACACATCAGAAACGTTATCTGCCATGATCAAGTTGGCTTCATCCAGAGATACAGGGATAGTTCAACATCTGTAAATCAACAAATGCCATCCACCACCTAGACTTTTAGAGACAGACAACATGACCATCTCATTAGATGCAAAAGGAGCCTTCAACAAAATCTGTTATCCACTCGTGATAAAACTTCTGGAGGATCGAGAGATACAAGGGACTTATCTCAAAACAATAAAGGCAATATGCAGAAAGACCACAGCGAACCTCATTCTAAAAGGAGAAAACTCCAAAACATCCCCACTAAACTCATAAATAAGACAAGGATGTCTACTCTCTTCTCCACCCCTGGTTCAATACAATACTGGAAATCTTAGCTAAAGCGATAAAATGGGTGAAGGGGATAAAAAGGATACAAATAGGAAAGGAAGAAGTCAGAGTATTTTATTTGCAGATAGTATGATTTTATACATAATAGGCCCTAATGAGTCCACCAGAAAAACCCTATAGCTGATAAACACCAGTAGAATAGAATACAAAATTAATGCACAAAAGTCAGGTAGTTGCCTTCTTATATACCAACAACAAACATACAAGGAAAGAAGTCAAAGAAACAATTCCATTCATATTAACCTAAAAGATACCAAGTTGGAATAAATCTAAGCAAGGAAGTGAAAGACTTGTGCAATGGAAATTTGAATACACTAAAGAAAGAAATTGAAGATACCAGAAGATGGAAAAGCCACCTATGTTCCGCTCTCCTAGAGGGATTTTAGTTCACTCTTTTAGTTGCTACCATAAAATCCTCAATCAGAAGGGTGAAGAAAAATGGAGGTTACCATATAAACACAAGTCGACAGGAATATGAAAAACTGTCATAGTTCAAGGTGGACTGTAGGCCTAGCTGCTGTCTCCATTCATAGGCGTCACAATTAGTTGGTTTTGTTTTGTTTTGTTTTTTCTCTTTCTTTTCTGTTCAGCACTACCATGCAAAGAAGATTAGGGAAGGTGAATTTAGTAAGACTCCAGATTGACTCAAGCCTTGAAGGGTGCCCCAAATCACTGACCATCTGCAGGGGTCCACGTGATGGCTTAGAACTTCTCATTGCCAATGCCTGCCCGGTGCTCTTGGTCTCCAGAAGATAGATTTTTATATTTAGGCATCAGAAGAGTTTTATATTTAGGCAACAACATCATTTAAGTGCCCACAGCTTTGGTAAAGGAAGAAAAACAAGCTAATTTGCTGGAATTGAAGACTGACCTGCCAGATCTGGTGTGGGCTTGTCTCACTTCTTGGACTATATTTATTTGTTTTCTTTACTGGTATACACCCTCCACTTGAGCGATCTCACGTGTCCCTGTGGCTTCCATAACGCTAGTCTGTCATCTCACATCCCCTCCCTGGAATGTCCTTCTAAACTCCAGACATGTATCTGCAACCTCTCGTTTGACATCTGCCCTCAAATCTATCACAACCATCTCAAAGGCACTGTGTCTCAGCTTGAACCTTTGCACTCTGCTGCTCCTCTCCAACACCCAGCACTTGTCACTGCAATTAGTGGCAATTTTATTTTTATATATGTATGTACATACATACGTACGTACGTATGTATGTATGTATCTATGTATGTCGGGGCTAATAGATCTCAGCCTGACCTCAAATGCCACCACCTCCCCAGGACTGGGATTACAGGTATGCATGACCACATCTGTACATACGGTGCTAAGCAATCAAACCCTGGACCTCCTTCATGCTAGGCAAGCACCCCACCCTCTCAGCTTCAACCCAGTCCAGTCAGTGATAGCTTCATTCTCTCCTTGCTCACAGAGCCCAGTGTTCGACTCTTTATCTTTCCTGTCTCCTCTCATAGTCCAGCATCAAGCCACCTCAACAAGAATGGAGGAGCTTTTCGCTTCTACTCATGACTGTGCCCTCCACTCGCAGCCATTCTGGTCTCTTTCTGGGGCTATGAGAAAAAACAGAGAGCTGGCCTCCTCCTCGCTCAGCATCTGATCCTACCCCCGATATACTTTGTGTTTTATTGTGTAAAATATACATTGTGTAATATTCCCTTGTGTGTGTGTGAGAGAGAGGGGGGAGGGGGAGGAGGGGAGCTGGAGGCCTGCGTGGTGGTGCACGCCTTTAATCCCAGTGCTCAGGAGGCAGAAGCAAACGGATCAATGTGAGTTCAAGGCCAGCCTGGTCTACAAAAGGAGTCCAGGACAGCCAAGGCTACACAGAGAAATCCTGTCTTGAAAAAACAAGAGAGACAGAGACACAGACACAGACACAGAGAGACAGAGAGACAGAGAGACAGAGATAGAGACAGAGACATGCACAGCAACCTCAGGTGTCATCCCTCGGGCAGGCACAGTACACCTTGTTTTCTGACACAGGCTCGCTCTCTCTGGCCTGGACTCACCCAGTAGGCTAGGTTAAGCTGGATGACTAGTGGAGCCTCAGGAACCCGCCGTCCCCACCTATCGCATCTGGAATCTCGAGCATGGGCTGCCACACAAAGTTTTACAGTTACCATTGTTAAGTATAAAGCTGAGTGGTCCCTGAGTACATTCGTGTTGTGTGGCCATCGCCACCGTCCACCTTCAGAACTTCCTCCTCTCACAAAACTGGACCTCTGTGCCTGGGGAACAGTAACTCCTCCTTCTCTTCTCCCCAGCTCCCAGAAATCACCTCATATCGGTGAAGTTACAGAATGCCTGTCCTTTTTCTGTGGGGCTTATTTCACTTAGCATGGTGTCCTCGAGGTTATTCATGTTGTAACCTGGGCCGGCAGCCCCTCTCTTTTGTCCAAGCTGAATACTATTCTGTTGTACGTGTTCACCATATTTCCTTTGCCTGTTACTCTTCTAGTGAACACTTGGGTGATTCAACGTTTTGTCTACAGCTGCTATGAACTGAGGATGCCTGTTCCATCCCATACTTTTCATTCGTCGGGGTACATTCCCACTGCTGTACACCCAGGATCATGTGGCAATTGCAAGTTTAAGTTTTTGAGAGATCATAACAAACTTTTCTTTCAAACCCTCTGGCAACTGACCAGCAGATAAGTAGGTGGTGAGATCGTGTCTGAGCCTCGCTCATTTCCTGCATTTCCCTGGCTCACTCAGCTCCTTCCAGCCTTGCCAACCTCGTTCTCAGCATCAAGACTCAAAGCTCTCTTCTGCTGCTTCAACCCCTTCCTGTGGGCATCGCCTGGAGCTTGGAACTCCCTTTCTCCTACTTTCTGCTCTCCCCCAAGTGTGTTTGAAACATCAATCCCAGGAAAGCCTGACCTAACTACCTGCTTCTAGCTCAGATGTCCTGAAATAGACACACCTTGTGTCCCTGTGGACTGGGACCCTGCCAGATGGACCCCATGACTCTCACCCACGGCGTGGGACAATGACTACAGAGCGCTGCTCAGTGATGCGTGGCGGCTTTTGATCTTGTTGCATCTGAGGCAGTAGAGAGACATTGGGCTTTTTCTCCTGTGGCTGCTCGCTTTGGCCTGGCTGTAGTGATCCGTCAGTCACCTGACAGCAGTGATCCCTCATTCAGCTCCCTGCAGTGATCCTAATAAGTCAAGATGTACATATATATATATATACACATACATACATGTATGTATGCATGCATGTATGTCAAAGTAATGTGGTGAACATGTATAATAGAATGTTATTCAGCTTGGACAAAGAGAGGGGATGCCGACCCAGGTTACAACATGAATAACCTTGAGGATTTATTTAAAACAACGTTTTGGCACCAAACATGGGATGCCATATGTAACGGTAACTTTTATTCTTCTAATTCAATTGTTGTCTTGGAGGCTTACTGCCTCCTTCTGCTAACCTAGGCCTAGTCTTGGAAGCTTCTAGCCTCTGTACAGTGTAACCCAGGCCTAGAATGTTTTAGCCTCTGAGACTTACTGCTTAATAAACTCACCTTTCGTTGTTCTGAGCTCTGGGCTGGCTGGTTCAACTCAGCTGTTCTGGCCCAAATTCTTCTCCCCATTGGCTAAAGTGGCTTCTCTCTTGGCCTGAAATTGCTCTTCTTGATCTCAAACTAACTCGCCAATCTGCTCTAACATTCCGGCTTCTCATTTTCTGGCTTGTTCTGTCTTCACCTGATTTCTCTTTCTCTCTGCAACCCATCTCTCTGTTACTGTCCTGGTAAAAACTTCCACCTCTCTCTGTAAAACTGCCTCTTAAGTAACTTCTTCTCTTGTCTCATGAGAGTTGGGTGTATCCTAGTCTGTCAAATCTTTTCTGATTCACCTTTTCTGTCACTCAATTATACATCACTTTCAAATAAGGGTGCTTTCTTCTACAAACTAAGTTCACCTTCATTTAGGATTAAATCAAAGGCTTGTGCCATCATGCCTGGACCTAAGTTTGTTTGTTTGTTTGTTTTTAACCTGGTACTTGCTCTATACCAAGCTGGCCTTGAACTCAGATCTGCTTGCCTCTGTCTCCTGGATTAAAGACGTGTTTGTATTTCAACTGATCACACAGACCTAGAAGAACTTTGGATGTGATCTCTTTCCAGAACGCCTATGTTCTGAGTTAACATTCCTCTACCTACACCTACATACACACACATACACACACACACACACACACACACACAGTGTTTGCTTCTTCTCTTTCTGTTCCCTTCCTTCCTCTAGCTCTCTACAGAGTTCAGTGCAGTAGTGCACCCTGATAGAAGAGCAAGTTGACATTGGTGAGATATATATAAAACACTTCAAGGTGATATCTATATAAATATATGCATATATATTACCTATTCACAAGGGCTTTGTTGTTATTTTGAGACAGGGTCTCACATATCCCAGGCTGGCCTGAACTCCTAATCTTTCTGCCTCTTTTCGCAAGAGCTGGGACCCACAGCTAACTTACATTGACACAGGGACATTGAACCCAGGGCTTCATATGTGCTAGGCAAGCATGACCGACTGAGTTATAACTCCAGCCCAACAAGGTTGTACTGAGTGGCAACAGCTCCATCTGTTTTTTGGGTTTTGGTTTTTGGGGGGTTTTGTTTGTTTTTGTTTTTTGAGACAGGGTTTCTCTGTGTAGCCTTGGCCATCCTGGACTCACTTTGTAGACCAGGCTGGCCTCGAACTCACAGCAATTCGCCTGCCTCTGTAAAGGCGTTAAGTGGCACTGAGACAGACCTCTCAGAGAAGGCTGTCATATGAGCGAGAAAGGAAAAGCAGAGTTTGAAGTAACTTTTCAGATCCTTGAAGCCTCACCAGTGGCCAATTTTCTCCTCTCCTGGGTGCACAGCTGCACTGAACTCTCTAGAGATCAGAGAGGAAGGAAGGGAACAGAAACAGAGGCAGCAAATGCAAAAGAAACCAAGGGTTTTGTTCCCTGGCTTTGATGTTGCGGTGACTCATTGAACAGGAACCCAGGAGCTGGGGGGAGGGGGACAAGGGAGGAGAGGGATAGGGATGGTGGGGTAGGAGTGGGGGAGGGGGAGGGGGTAGGGGTGAGGGATGGGGGGGTAGGAGTGAGGGATGGGGGGGTAGGAGTGGGGGAGGGGGAGGGGGTAGGGGTGAGCGTTGGGGGGGAGGGCAGGAGTGGGGGCGGAGGCTGGCTGGAACTTGAGAAGCCGGGTTCTGCAGAGAGCTAGCGCCTTTGGGAACTTCAGCCTGAGCTGGTGCCTGGATATTTAGACGGGAGTCTTTGTGAGCGCTTCTTTTCCCGGTGACTCTTCATAATATTAGGGAAAAGAGAAAAAAGACGCTTATCTGCTATAATGCCTTTACAGAAAACTTGGGAGTAAAATGAAACTGTTATTATATCTACAGGCGTTCTAAGTACATACAAACTTTTAGCTGAACTTTCAAAACTTTGAGGTGTTTAACAATATAATTGCGTACAGTCACTTAATTTTATATTATATATACAGATATATAAAGATACATATATTATCTGTAAAGCCTGCTTTGCTTGAATCTGAGTTAATGTACACCCGAAAATAAATTCAAAATTAAATAAATTTATCAAATTATGCCATGGTGACCCTCTCCGTTGCTTTGGAAAGATTTTTTTCCTGGCAATGCTTAATCTCCTTTTTCTGTTTTTTATGCCTCTGTGGTTGGTTTTAGCCAAATGTTACCAAGAACAGGCATGTGGGAATGTCTGTAAAACTTCTGCCCAGTGTGGAGGTCTTTGTCTGGCCCTCTGGCATGAGGGAGTACTGGGAGAGCATTCTTGGTGAAAAGCCCCTTTCACAGAGAGAGTGCATTCAAGGAGAAAATCGGGTTTGAATGCTGAGTCTAAGGGCAAGTTTGAAAGACAAATGGAAGGAACGGATTCCATGGGAAAGGAAAAGAGGGAAGAAAGAGGCCGGGTGACTTGCCAGAGGAGAGCTGGCTGCAAAGGGGAGCTCTTTCAATGCTGCCAGGAACCTTTGGGAGTAATGCACTTTCCTCTGCTGGAAGAGACCTGGGGCAAAAAAAAAAAAAAAAAAAAAAAACCGACAGTGCAGTGACCGGAAATGCTTTTCTCCGCTGGGGGCCCACCAAGAAAGCATTCAAAGGCTTGGCTGGCGAAAGCCCCTTTCTCCTCAAGGTAGCAACTGTAAGGCCTGGAAAAAGACGCACCAAAACTGTAAGCACGGAGACGCTCTTGACCGGAACCCCTGAACCTCGCGGAGTGAGCTCCTGGAGGTCAGCCAGCACCCCCAAACTAACACTGGTGCTGAGTTCCGGTCACGGCCAGGAGGACTGCATTAAAACATCGGCTTGGTCATAGTTAGAAGACATCTAGTTTAATAATCACTGTTCTGTGGGTACACTGTATTCTTCACCAGTGCAGGAGGAGCTGCAAAGAGGAGATGATGCAGAATAGTGCATGCTCATCTGGAGTTTTTATTTTGGTTTTGGTTGTTGATGACGCATTCAAATTGTTCTCTCAAGAGAATGGGATTGTTAAACTCGACATCTTAGGGTACTGGGATTCAACGCGATAGGCTGTATTTCCATAAGTTATTAGACAAAATATTAAAGTCCCTGATCATCGTTCTGTATTGGCATTTTAACTAATCTACCATCTATGTAGTGAATGGATAATTCTTAAATGTGCAAGTGTGGTAAAAGCAGAGGTCAGGGCTGAGCAGATGACTCAGTTGGTAAAGTGCCTGCTTTGCAAACAAAATGACGTGAGTTTTGTCGCCAAAATGCATCTTAAAAAAAAAAAGCCAGGTATAGTGATGAACTCTCAGTCTCCACTCTAGGAGGCAGAGACATAAAGTTCCCTGGGACTCTCTGGCTGACCAGCCTGGCTGAATGGGGTAAAAGATCCTGCCTCAAAAGATGAGAACAACTGAGGAGGACACCTAAGACTGAGCTCTGGAGACAGACAAACAGACAGACAGACAGACAGACAGACAGACACACACACACACACACACACACACACACACACACACACCAGTAAGACAACCCCTTTATAACTGTTTTTTCATCAGGTTACAGGAATGCTGCCTTCTGAAAGTGACCTTGGCTGTCCTACCTCGCGGGTGGACTTCCTCCTTTGGGTGAAAGGATGGAGGGATGCGAAGAGGACTGGGGGTGGGGCTCTGCTTTGAGCATCTCCCAGGCTGGCCCTCAGAGTTCCTAGCTAGCCCAGCATGACCTTGAACTGCTGATCCTCCTGATTCTACGTGGTTTCGACCTTTCCCAAACCTACTTTACTCGAGATTCTTTAATGCTTATACCTCCCTTCCAACCCACCTACCCTAGAGAGGAGAGAAAAGAAGTTAATGGGAACAGGAGAAGTAGACCTTGTTGAATTCAGTTCCTGGGAGTGATTCCCCTGGCGTAGTCCGCAGGATTTCAGCAGACCAGCAATTCCACCAAAGTCGCTGCTGGAACCTGGAACCGCAGCCGGAACCTGGAGTCCTGAAGCGTTCTCTGGAGCAGTTCTCTCTAGGAGCGTCTCCAAGTGGAGCAATGAGCAGCCAAACAGTACCAAGACCCAAAAAGCCCCAGGTTCCTGTTTTGGGCTCATATATATATATCCTCTCAGCATTTGCACTAAAATGTCTCTCAGCTGGCAAAACCAAGGCCCCGCACGAGGTGGTTCGTCTTCTAGTGGATAAACATCACCTGTTCTCTCACAGATCTGTTCCCCATCCCACACTTGGGATCAAAACAAAAACATGTTTACGTCCACTACACCTCTACCTCCTGAGTGCTAGGACTTGAGGTGTGTGCCACCCCATGCAGTGCTGGGGCATAGAGACCAAGAACATCATGAATGCTGAGCAAGTGCTCTCTCTGTCCATTGAGCCCTCCTCAGGCCTCCGAGTCCCTCCTCTGAATGTCAGTCTAACAACCTTTGGGTTTTCTCTCCTGTTCCCTAATGTATTTTAGGCACACTTGAACTTGGACAGGGCTACGTTAATCCTGACGGTGTCTAGTTGTGTTGAGCGTCATGAGTGGCTCAGGAACCAACTTCTCTTTATTCAAGGGGGCATGGTGATAACAACAGTGTCACTACAACCTCAGAGAGCTGCAAACCATCAACCCAGGCTTGAGTCCGAAGCTTGGGGAGTGCCGTCCTCAGATCTCAGGAATCATAGATGAAAGCGTTTGAGAGGAGAAAGGGTTAGGGCTCATCATGAGGACCTTTCTGCTGTGCTGAGAAGTCTGAGTTTCATTGTGAAGGAAGTGGTGGGGAGCCACGGAAGCGCCCAGGTCCGACCTACTGTTTAGAAAGATTGTGCTACCGACAACGCTAGGCTGAGATGGGGCCACACTGGAGGCAAAGGAATCAGTGGGGATGGTAGTAGAGGAGGGAAAGTGATGAAGAAAGGCCCCAAAATCGATAAGAACTAGAAGCAAAGAAAATACTGTGGATCTGAGGGATGGCAATTGGGTCACTAATGAGATGGCAGCAAGTGGGGGGAAGGACAGTGGACAGAGAGAAGTAGGACAGACTCCAGAATTTCTAGAAAAGAGCCAGCAAATATCCCCATTTGTGAAACTACCTCTGTTTCTGATAATTTACCTCCCCTCATAGTTAAGGGACTCAGACAGTTCCTTCTGCCTGCCTCCTGTTGACCCAAACCATACCCCATTCTACAAGCTATGAACTTCCCCGGAACCAGACCAACATGACTGTGGAGGACAGACTTTTTGTTTGTTTGTTTGTTTGTTTTTTCGAGACAGTGTTTCTCTGTGTAACAGCTCTGGCTGTCCTGGAACTCACTGTGTAGATCAGGCTGGCATCGAACTCACAGAGATCCACCTGCCTCTGCCTCCCGAGTGCTGAGATTAAAGGCATGTGCCACCACTGCCTGGCTTCAGACTTTTTTTTTTAATTGGCACACAAAGTTATGGGATTTATAGAATACAGACTCTTAACACTTTTATTGGCCTGAATAGGGATGAGTGAAGCATTTTATCCTTATTTCTTGAAGTTAAGAAGACCAAACTGGCTCATAAAAAAAATAATAAATAAAAACAAACAGTGTAGAAATGTGCCAGAGAGAAAGCAAACATATCAAGAAAGGCGGTTTATCAGGAATCCCCAGAGCATCCGGCTGACTCTCACTTTGTTTACTACTGAGTGCCCAGCACCTAGAATATGTAAGGGGCTTATGTGAGGTTGTTTGTTTGTTTGTTTGTTGTTTTTCTTGTTGCTGTAACAAAATGGCTGTGAGAGACAATCTAAAGGAAGAAGGGTTTTATTCTGGCTTAAAGTTCAAGAGGAGACAGTCCATCCAGGCAGAGGAGGTGCAACGTCAGGAGTGGGAAGCTGGCTGGTCACACTACACCCACAGACAGGAAGCAAAGGGACATGGATGCTGGTGCTTAGCTTGCTGTACTTTTTACACAGCCCAGGACCCTAGCCCATGGAATAGTGCCACCCACAGCTGCTGAGCATCTTCTCACCAGTTTAATTTAAACCCAATCTAGGACCGCCCTCACGGTCATGCCTAGAGGTGTGCTTCCAAGGAGATTCTGAACCGTGGCAAGCCAACAATCAAAACCAACTCTCACAAGGCTTGAAAATATCTGATAAATGTTGCTCGAGTAGATACTAAATGTCTAACATGCTAGACACTGTGTTAGGATATGAGAAGACAGTCTTGGAGCTTGCAAATGGCTTAACAGGTAAAGGCTTGCTGCCAAGCTTGGCAATCTGGTGAACCTGGGTCCCATCTCTGGAGCCCATATGGTAGAGGGAGAGAGCTGAGTCCCAACGGTTGTCCTCTGACCCCCGTGTACATGCCATGGCATGTGCACACACATACACACACATGGAAATAAATACATTAAAACATAGTAAAAACAACAAAACAAAAATCAAAGGGTGGTCTCAAACAGCAAAAGGCCAGACTGTGGGCCAGACCACCAGGATGAAAAGCAAGCAACAGGTAGTTTTGGAAGTCTGGCTTAGTCCCCAGGCTTTCCCAGTCCTCGCCGTGTTTTTAAGTAACACGTGCTTATTACTGTGAGTAGGAGCTCATGCCGGGGCCCAAGGTCACAGTCCTAAGGATGGACTGTCTGCCTGGAATAACATTCTTTCCATTTATACAAATTTCCAGAAGCCTCCCACACTTTTTTTTTTAAACATTCTTCATCCCTGAGGCTCCTGGTGCTTATCCACAGTGGATGAAAGGACACCAAGTTCTGAGAAGCCACAGCAGATGAATGTTAGCGGTTGGGCATAAGAATGAAAGGAACAAGCTGGGCAGTGGTGGCGCACGCCTTTAATACCAGCACTCAGGAGGCAGAGGCAGGTGGCAGGTGGATCATTGTGAGTTCGAGGCCAGCCTGGTCTACAAAGTGAGTCCAGGACAGCCAAGGCTACACAGAGAAACCCTGTCTCAAAAAACCAAAAAAAAAAAAAAAAAAAAAAAGAACAGAAAAAGAAAGAAAGAAAGAAAAAAAGAATGAAAGGAACATCACTGTGTCAAGTCAAAATACAGTGTGAATGCTGGTAGGAACATGGCTGTCCATGGGCCTACAGACTGAACCCGGAGGCCAGCGCTGAGGATGGCCAGAGCCCTCCATGAGGGAGGAAAGCGTGAGCCCTGACTTTATACTCATCTACACCTAAAGAGACTAAATTGGAATGTGCTAGAAGCTCAAGGCAATGAGAACACATCTACCAAAAAGAGACAGCCATCACTACATTGTACAGAGTCCCTGCAGCCTGTGTTCTGAGCACACCACATCCTCACACAGCCCTGAGCATGCTCTCACAGTTCTGGAAGCCAGGAAATGCTGCCTGAAGCATCTCAGCTCACATTCTGACTGTTGTATGCTACAAATTGTAACGGTTTTACATACATACAAGGTTTTCTGCTTTTACAGAAATATAATGGTTTAATTATATTTAATTTAAATATTTTCCTACTGTCATTCTTCGACATTTAAGTATCAAATTATTATATATGTCAAATGTATTATATTAAAATGTTTATTTTCTTTTTTATTAAAGATTTTTTTAAATTATATGCATATATGGCTGGCTGCAGATGCCAGAAGGCGGCACTGGATCTCCGGAAGCTGGAGTTGCAGGGTTGTCGTGAGCCCCTAACTTGAGTACTGGAAACTGAATTCAGGTTCTGACCATGTGCTCTTAACCCCTGAGCCATCTCTCAAGCCCCCAATATCTAATTTTCAAAATTACTACTTGAACTGCTTACTTGAGTATTTGTATTTTTTTAAATGACTAAATGAATTTGGCTTGATATTAGGACAATTTCTTCTTTTTTATGATATGGAGAAGTTTATTATATGAGCATAGGGAGAGAGAGACAGAGATAGAAGAGAGAGACAGGTAAGAGAGGAAGACAGAAACAAAACAGCTCAACAATTTCTCAAATGGTACTAAATACACTGCTGCCTTAAACTACACGTCTGTGAAAGGTGATATTCTCAGCGTCTATGCTTATAAAATCAAGATACCTATCAAAAATTAAAAATAAGGAGCCAGTCGTGGTGGTGCACGCCTTTAATCCCAGCACTCGGGAGGCAGAGGCAGGTGGATTGCTGTGAGTTTAAGGCCACCCTGGTCTACAAAGCGAGTCCAGGACAGCCAAGGCTACACAGAGAAACCCTGTCTCGAAAAGCATAAATAAATAAACAAACAAATAAATAAAGCAAGCAAGCAAGCACCAGGCACATCCCTGGCACATGGTGGTAGTATTTGCCTTTAATCTTAGCACTAGGGAGGCAGAGGCAGGCAAATCTCTGTGAGTTCAAGGCCAGCCTGGTCTACAAAGTGAGCCCAAGAAAGCCAGGGCTCTGTTAAACAGAGAAACCCTGTCTTGAAAAAATTAATTAATTAATTAATTAATTAATTCAAAGGTCAGGCATGGTGGCATACAGCTCTGATCCCAGCACTTGGGAGGCACAGGTAGGTGGATCTCCGTGAGTCTGAGGCCAGCCTGGTCTACATAGTGAGTGCCAGGACAGCCAGTGCTACAACACAGAGAGACCCTGTCTCAAAAAAAGATAGTCATTGACTCTGAAAATGTTGATAATGCTGTATCCTGCAGTATCCAATATTCAGCAGAGATTTAGTGTTCCCTGCAGGATATGCAAAGAGTGCTCAGTCATGTTTACCTTTAGAAAATAGTAAAATAATATACATAACAAAGAACTGTTTTAAAATAAATTTATTTATGATTTATTATTGGTAAATGTTTGGCCAGTATATCACTTATATGTGTATATAATATATATAATAGATTATATAGATAGATATATGATATATATACATGTTCCATGTGATATACATATTTACATATTATGATACATGCACACATAACAGGATTGTGTAAATTCTTCTCAGCAAATGGAAGGGGTCTTGAGTGAGAAAAGAAGCCACGATCTAGATGACAGTCACAAGCACATGTTTCTTCAGTGGCAGCGATTTCTTTCAGACTGTGAGCACCCTGAGAGCCACTGACCATCTGTCTCTGCCCTTCACACATGAGCCACGGTACGCAAGTCCCTGTGTCCGTGTCTCTGGGTACACATGGTCACTTTTAATAAAAATTAATGTCGACAAGAAATAACAATGTAATATTTTTAAAGGTTATTTTTCAACTTTTTAGTCTGCTTGATAAACATAAACATTGTAGATCAGGTCTCAGGCAGAAGACAGTGCAAAAATTGACTTAACTGCCTCAGGAATGTTTGGAACCACATAGAAACTCAGGGCTGAGCCCTTCAGCTACACTCTGTAACCAACACCCACAGCGTGTCACGAGCTCTGTGAGACCCCATGAATACACAGTCAACAAAAAGTTGTTCCCAGCTTTGAGGAACTTTACAGTCTGGGTTTCCTGCACACTCTCTAACAAAACTTCCTGCTGGTGACCGACTGGCAAGTCCCTCTGTTTAAAGAACTTGTTCTAATTCAGGTGCTTCGAGCCGCACTTCCACTTCCGGAGATGAGTCATGGGGGAAGGAAGTCAGAGCAAATCATCCCAGCCACTGTTTAGTCTAAAAACAGACAAACAGTTGGGATTGCCCAAAGCAGTCGAAGAGAACAAAGGTTGGGAAGTATTTGTAGCCTTCTTCTCTTAATGACATAGCCAATGTCATTAATGTCTCAGCCCTTTCCTTCCTGCTCGCCTCTCTAATGTGGCCAATATGCTTGGAGCTGCAGCACCTGTCATTACCTGGGACAGACAAGAGGCCAACACACTCAAAATGACAGAGAAGGAAGAAGGGGACGTCACTGGGGCTGGACTCCTCCTGGACGCTCCCTGGCTCCACAGCAGACTTTATTATGGGGTGGTAACTAACACATAAGAACTTTCCCGTCAGCCTCTAACGGGCATGCTATCACTCTCCTCTTTGACCCAGCAGTCACTTCCAGACATTGACGTAAGGACAGAGCTAAGCGTTTGCTCAATGACTCATGTGTGGCTATAAGCTATGTAGGTGTTGTTCTCAGTAGTAAAGATAAATTCTAAACCAGCTCAAATATCCAATAACAGAATATAGGTTAAATTGCACAACTGCACAGAACAATACAAGTCATGAATTTAACATAATGGTGTAGACAGTATATGATGCCATGGAATAAAACCAAGCTTATACTTTTAGGTATACAAATATACAAATAACAAAACAGGCTAGGTGTGGTGGCGCATGCCCTTAATCCCAGCACTTGGGAGGCAGAGGCAGGTGGATCGCTGTGAGTTCAAGGCCAGCCTGGTCTACAAAGGAGAGTCAAGGTTAACACAGAGAGACCCTGTCTTGAAAAAGAAAACAAAAAAGGAAAAAAAAAAAAACATTGACTGCTCTTACAGAGGACCAAGGTTTGATTCCCAGCACTCACAATCCAGAGGATTTGGTGTCGTCCTCTTCTGGTCTTTGTGGGTACTGCATGCATGTGGTCCACAGACATCACAGAAACTAGATAGGTAGGTAGGTAGATAGATAGATAGATAGATAGATAGATAGATAGATACTTTAAATTTTTTAAATGAAGCCTGGGTTGTATTCATCCACTCTGTCCCTGCCTGCTTCATCTGCCACCACCTTGGCGTAGAGGTGCTTGTTGGTGTCCGGAAGCAGCAAGGACAGGGGCGGAGCCAAGCAGGGAGCTTTGAGTTGCTGATGCAAGCGAACAGGAGGAAGAGTTTTCTAAGGACTAGTCTTCAGTCCAAGCCAACTTAGGAGCTACCAAGTCCATATCACTCTTCCCCCAGCCCGAGAGTGATGATTTAGGGGCTCAAGAAATGGCTAAGAGCTAAGAGCACTTTCTGCCCTTCTACATCATGATAATTCTGTTGCCAACATCCATGTCTGGCAGCTCACAATCTTCTGTAACTCCAGCTCCGGGGAACCAGGTTCCCTCTCTGGATTCTCCACAGGCATCTGCACTCACCTGCACAAATCTCCTCTCTCTCTCCCTCTCTCCTTCCCTCCCTCCCTCCACACACACAACCTCAGGCATCTGCACTCAACTTCACAAGCCTCTCCCTCTCCCTCTTCCTTCCCCCCCCACACACACATAAAAGAAAGAAAGAAAGAAAGAAAGAAAGAAAGAAAGAAAGAAAGAAAGAAAGAAAACTTAATTAAAAAAGAAAAGAGGACACAAACTTGTGCAGGTAGGGTGGAGGAGGATGGATCTGGGGGCAGTTGGAAGAAGGATGTGGATACTATAAAAGTACATTTTAGTGGATGTAAATATGTTTTTGTTTTTATCCCAAGTGTGGGATGTGAAACAGACTTGTGTGAAGGTGTGTGGTGTTTTTATGCTGGGAACAGACATGTGAGAGAACAGGTGATGTTTGTCCACAGGAAGAGAAATCGCCTCTTTCAGGGGCATGGTCTTTGCCAACTAACTGATAAACATCCTAGTAAAGACTCTGGAAGGATCTGTGTGTGTGTGTGTGTGTGTGTGTGTGTGTGTGTGTGTGTGTGTGTGTGTGTGTACACATCCCAAGACAAGAGGCTTGGGTTTTGGCATTGCTTCTTACTGTTTGGCTGTTCATCACTCCACTTTGATGCTCCCAGAGAGAACCTTTGCAGAGAATGCTTTGAGGTTTCCAGCTCCAGCTGCTGCAGTTGCTGTAACCTTTGCGGAATTGCTGCTTTGCTGTTTAGTGGGTCTCCTGGAATCCTGACAGTGAAGAGTAGAATCTTTCCAAGGAACTGAGTCTACAAGGATCTGCTTCTCCTGTTCTCATTAAACTCTTTTCTCTTCTGTCTAGGGCAGGTGGGTTGGAATGGAGGAATAAGCATTAAAGAACCCCAAATAAAGTAAGTTTGAAAAAGTCCAAAGTCTACATTACACTGTATGAAATTCTCAGAGAATGAATTTTTGAAAGAAAATCTTGTAATAAATAAAAACTTTCATTTACACACATTTTCAGTAAAAATATTTTATATGAGATAAAAAAAATCTTTTCATCCCAAAGAAATTCCTCCTACTACAAATAGTTTCACTGCTTTAAAACTCAAACACCAATCTCTAAATTCCAATCAGTCACACAGAATAACAAAGTGACGTGGTGCCACCACTGTTTCCCTGCCTTTGCACCTATGGTCATCACTGTTTAAACGCAGGAACACAAAGCTCTGTGTCCGAGGAACGTTAGGAGGACGCTGGACAGATTTACTCTTGAAACAAAGGCAGCAGCTGAGTCTACAGTCTGCAAGACTGATTGGAAGAATGGAACTTACAAGAATAACTTCCATACATAAAACATGGAACAAGCCAGGCTTGGTGATGCATGTCCATAGCCACAGAATATAGGTGATAGAGGACAGAGGGTCAGAAGTTCAAGACTACCCTCTGCTACATAGCAAGTTCCGGGCCAGGCAGAACTACTGGAGATTCTTTCTCAAAAAATGGAAGGTAGGGGCCAGCCAGGTGGCTTAGGGGGGTAAAACAAAAGCACTTGCCACACAAGCCTGACCACCTGAGTTTAATCCCCATACTCCACAAAAAGCCAGAGTCGGCAGCTTGAAACTAATTTCAGCATCCCTGGGATGCTGGAGATGTTGGGACTGTAAATTCTTTTTATATTTTTATGACAGCTTGAGGCTCCCAGGCCAGCTTGCTTGGCTTACACGGTGTGGCAGAAACAAGAGAGACCCTTCCCCTACAAGGTGGAAGCAGAGAACCAGTTCCTGAAAAGATGTCTTATTACTCCCACATGCATATCATGGCACATGTTTGCCTGCATGTGTACACATGTACACACACACACACACACACACACACACACACACACACACACACACACACTTTAAAAATCTTAAAGAAAAAAGAACCCCAAAGAACAAAAATTTGTACTGGCAAACAAATAAAAATGTGCTCATTTAAAAATCTAGCTGTGTCATGAAACTCATCCCAAATCACAACTGTCTAAAATTTATGCCAATAAAACCTTTTCCCTAGAACATGTACTCCTTTGTTGACACCGTTTAGAATGTCAGGATGGCTGGGCGGTGGTGGCGCACGCCTTTAATCCCAGCGCTCGGGAGGCAGAGGCTGGTGGATTGCTGTGAGTTTGAGGCCAGCCTGGTCTACAAAGGGAGTCTAGGACAGCCAAGGCTACACAGAGAAAGTGTGTCTCTGGGAAAGGGGGGGGAAAAAAGAATGTCAGGATGGTGATTTTAAAGGACACAACTTCAGCCCACACTGTTGTTTCTCTGTACACCACCTGCTGTTTTCAGATCAGCATTCCGGCCCCATTCCTGGTATGCCAGTCATCTGTCTCCCCTAAGGCTCAGCTAAGATATGAGCTGAGATAGAGGGCCTGTGGCCAGAGAGATGAGGGCGGATACTCAGCAACCTGAGAGGAATTCATATTTTATTTCATCAAGAGATTAAGGCTCCTTCAACTCCATCTCCTGTTCTTATTGAAAAGTTCAGCCTGCTTCCCCATTCAGGAAAACTCTGGCTTCCTCATGATCTCAGTTTCCCTTCCAGAATGTGCTGGAACAAAGCCTGGCGTGCTGCAGGCAAGGCCAGTCCACCCAAAGCTTTCCTGGAACTTGCTATTCAGTTCTGCTCTCACCTGTCTTTTTGCATCTGTCAGTGCTCCTGTTTCTCATCAACGAGGTCTTTCTTAAACATGTTCCTGCTTACAGGAAGATGAGGTTCTTGCTGCTGCTTCAGGGACCAGATCTCAAGTAGCTGCTTCCTAACCTTATAAGGAGAGATTCAGAGAAGGTCAAGGTCCCAGCCAAGGAACACCTCATAGCAACCATTCAGGAGACATTAATGATATCACTACCACACACTGTCATGTGTTTGCCCTTTACCCAGAATTCCTACAATTATTATCTAAAGCACTTCACTGCTGGGGATTCCTTAGGAAATCTGAGAACTTCTTGTAATCAGGAGGAGTCAAGGAGAGCGCCCCGCCTTAGGGACAAGTGAACAGGAAGAAGTACTATGGCAGGGTGGTGTGTGCCTCTAATGCAGTTGGGAGACAGAGGTTGCAGGCTAGCCTGGGCTACACAGTGAGTTTCAGGCCAGCCTGGGTTACATAACAAGCCTGCATATACACTCTTGCTACTCCACCACCATGTAGTCCATGGGCCAAAAAAAACCTTGTGTCACTGCCAGCCTAGCGGATTGCTGACTGCCAGCCTAGCCCCAGGTTCACCGAAGACCCTGTCAAAAGGGATAAGGTAGAGTGCATTGGAGCAGAACAGCCGCCATCTTCCTCAGGCCTGTCCCTGGGTGTGCAGACAGGCACATCTGCACATACATGCCACACATATGAGCATACTCTCTCACACACAAACGAATGAGAACACTTTAGCCTGGGACTTCAAGACACATTTGCTTGGGCTGGAGAGATGGCTCAGAGGTTATTAAGAGCACTAGCTGTTCTTTCACAGGTCCTGAGTTTAATTCCTAGCAACCACATGGTGGCTCACAAACCATCTAGAATGAAGTCTGGTGCCCTCTTCTGGTGTGCAAGCACACATGCAGACAGAACCTTATATACATGATAAATAAATAAATGAATAACACACATCTGCTTATTTCTACTAAAACTGTGTGATAAAACCAGTTCGTCTCCTATGTCAATTCACTAGTCCTGCCGCATAGTCTTTAATGTCTTATCAAAAAGAAAAAGAACTTTCAATATTTATCAAAACAACAATAGAGCGTGAGGCCCTGCCACCACCATCTCAGGCACTGGTGCCTCATGGCTTATCTTGCTCCGTGCACACCCTGGTCTCTTCCCCATTCCTGGTTGTATGGAAGCAAATGGCTTAAAACCGCCCACGTTTCATTCATAAATATTTCAGTATGTATCAAAAAATATTTTTTTAAAAAAATATGCTTTTATCACACCTCCTTTAAAATATCATACTCCTGAGGCCATTGGGTGAAACACCTACCCCGCGAGCCGAGTGAGAGCCTGGCGGCCCGAGTTTGATCTCTGGGGCCCACATAAAAGTGGAAAGAGAAAAATCGGCTCCACAAAGTTTTTCCTTTGGCTCCGCACATGTGCCATGGCACACATGCACACAAAAATAATGTTCTGGTTAAAAATGGTTTAATTCTAAAATTTAAAAAAAATTTTTTTTGGCTTTTTTTAGAGAGAGGGTTTCTCTGTGTAGCCTTAGCTGTCCTGGACTTGTTTTGTAGACCAGGCTGGTCACCTTCCTCTACCTCCCAAGTGCTGGGATTAAAGGCGTGTGCTACCACGCTCGGAAAAAATTAATATTCTTATTACCAATAATCCCTAGCTAACATTAAAAATCCAGTTGTTTCTCAATTTTAAGTCATCTGATAGAAGTGTAGACTTGAATTTCTGTTTTCCTACCAACCTTTTCACTTTACAGTTGGGACTCTATCTTGGGTCTCTCTGTCGGTGCCACATTCCCATCCTTACTCTTCACTTTCACTTGCGTATTTTCTTGTAGAATCTAGCTCATTGGTCCTGTGTGGTTTCCTATAGTCTGGGTTGTACTGCCACGTTTCCACATCTTGTTTCTCTGGCCTA
The DNA here is from genome assembly GCF_964271855.1 of Acomys minous. NCBI lineage: Eukaryota > Metazoa > Chordata > Mammalia > Rodentia > Muridae > Acomys > Acomys minous. The sequence continues at coordinate 7,936,766 of NC_140494.1, read as the reverse complement.
TGTACTTCTCATAAATTGCTGGCTGTACCGTGTCACATTTTGTCAGGACAAGTTTATAGGGATGGCTGCTCCCCCTAGTTACTGATACTTACGACGCGCTCTTGCAGGAGAATCCAGAAACAAGAAACGTTTACACTGACCAAGAGGGCAAAGAGACAGGAACAGCTAGATATCACCTACATAGTGTGTGTGTGTGTGTGTGTGTGTGTGTGTGTGTGTGTGTGTGTGTGTGCACGTGAAGTAATGACTAACTGTGGGCATAGCAGAGCATCTTATGGCTTCCCAGTAAATGAGGAATTTAGAATTATAAGATCTTAGGCTGGTCTCAAACCCACAGGTGTGCACCACCACACCTAGCTCTCCACTGAGGAGATGCATTCACAAGGCTGATTTGTAGGCTTTTTTTTTTCTTTCAACTTTTAGAGAGAGATGAAAAGGTTATGTTTGAATCGTGGCATTCCAATCAAACAATGAAGCTCTCTTTTCTGTATCTTTTTCTGTTTGTGAGACTGCCAGGCTGTGACCCTGATGACGGCACGTTAATATTCTCTCTCATGGAGGCACATTCGTACTTCACACTGCTGAACCATGTTGTCGTGACCAACACGGTGAAGAACTAAGTTTCCCATCACTGCTTACCACCAATGGCTTAGTTATCCTACACCTTCCTCCAGGGCCTCGTGGGAGAGATGTACATCCTTGTCTTTGGACAGTCACTGGGACGCACTGTCCTCCACAGGGTCCAGGCCAGAACATTCCATGGGAGAATTCCTGTAAGATAATCATCACACTGAACAGTAGCTGTGTGATGGGGTGCAGGCACGATTTTTCCTTGGTCCTCTTACTCAAACGTGAATTCATGGATGAGAAAAGTCATTTCTATGTTTGGTTTGGTTTGGTTAGATTTTAGAAAACCAAAATGACTCCTACAGTCAGTCTGAGTTGATTGATGGGCATTAACCATATTGTTACCTTCACCCCTCAGCTCCACCCACAAGCCCAGCAAGAAGATGAAAATGTGCCTGTGTGTAGCTGCCTGAAAGACTAAATGGTCACAAACACTCTCCCTGTGTAAATAACCAAACTCCAGGTCAACTTTCAGCAAATATTTCCCAACACCTCTCTGAGAGGGAAGGTAACATCAAAGCCGGATGGTGTTTTGAATGTCCGCTTTGATAGACTGGCCCAGAGACAGGAGCTAAAGCTCTCCAGCTGGTCTGTCCAACCCAGGCCTACAGACCACATGCACCTCGAATAGCTATGAGTGTAGCCCAACACCCAATCTTAAAGCTATTTTGAACATTATGAGATATTTTGTGATAGGTTTTAGTTTTTATTATCTATTTAATGTGTATGGGTGTGTGCCAGCCTGTTTATCTGTGTACCACCTGCATGACTTGTGATCACAGAGGCCAGAAGAAGGCATCACGTCCCCTGGAAGTGGTTGTAAGGTGTCCTGTGAGTGCTGGGAATTGTACCAGGGCCTCTGGAAGAGAAGCCAGTGCTCTTTACTACTGAGCCATCTCTCCAGCCCTCAGAGATTTATTTTGTAATTCAACTGCACAGTTCTGAAGAGCAGACTTTGTAGATGACCAAGTCATGTCTCAAGGTCAAAAGATCACTTACCTAGTAGAACATGCTCAAAGTAGACACGAAAACAAAAACCCTGGAACTCCCACCTACAAAGGGCAGATCATGGGACTATGAGATTATACAAAACAAGGGAAACAAAACCTTGTCTTATCCCTACCCTACATGACTGTAGCTGTAGCATTTGAGTGGTCCAGGCAGAAAGATTCTAAGATTGATGCTAGCCTGGGGTATTTAGAGTGTTGTCTCCAAAAACAACTAAACAAAAAAGGTATGTATATTGACATCAGAACTATATAGAAAAGAAAAAAAATACAACCTTGGACAATGTGAACACAGATCAAGTCACAGGCAAATTTTTCTAGAGGAATTTGAATTGTCCACATGATGGTGAAAGACTCATTTGGAATTTTAAATTTAAATAGCATTTGGATATTTAAATTTAAGCAGTCAGGGTTGGAGGCCCTCCTCGGAAACAGACAGAAACAAATATTCTCTTGAGAAACACTCTTGAACCAAGCCTTGAAGTGACTCTGTAAATAAAGCCACCAAGACAGTGTGCACTTCCCAGAGAAAGGGTCTCTAAGCAGAGAGGAAGGCAGAGAGAGCCCTGTGTGTTATAGTCTGTGCAAACAGCAGACAGCCAGATCAATGTGGCCAGCACTTTTCAATACAGGAACTGTCTTACACAGGGTCCTTTAAAAATCTTTACTTTGCTGAAAGAAATTAGTGAGAAGCTTCAAAATAAAGACAAAGGACAAGAGACTGAAAGGAAACACCAAGCATGTTTAAAAAGTAACAGATTATGAAAATGTAAAAATACCTAGTTGGTGATGCACACCTTCAAAGCCAGCACTCAGGAGGTAGAGGCCTGACTGCTGGGAGCCTTTATTTCAAGCATAGGAAAAACCTTTTACAATGCAATTACTTTGCTTTTCAACAGCCATTCTCTCATTACCCTAATTTTAAAAAGTTTGGTGAAAATATTCTCAAAGTATATTATATTCTTGTTTTTTTTCTAAGGCCCCATGTAAGCTCCTTTATAGTATATAATACGATAACAACCCCCCAGCTGCAGCATGGCAGTTAGTGCCTAGAACCCTGACTTGTGGGAGGCATAAACAAGAGGATTCTAATTTGAAGCCAGACACGGTGTACACTGTGTAACCCCAGCGCTGAGGGACTAGAGGCACGTGTGTCCCTGGGGATTGCTGGCAAGCAGCCTAGCCAAATCAATGACTTCCAGACCAACAAGGTGCTCTGTCTCAGAACTCAGTGTGGATGGTGCCTGAGGAAAGACACTGCAAATGCTTGGTTTTATCAGCACACTGAAGCAGAGACTTCAAGTCATGGAAGCAATGTCTGGAGTTCCAGCCTTGTTCACTTCCTCTGTGAGCCTGGGCATGTCACTATATCACAGAACCACGAGCAAATTTTATGTTTACAAAGAAGACATTCGATAGACGTATAAAGCAAATTGTTTTCCAATGGCCTGATTTGTTGTTTTGCTTTTTTTTTTCTGAATATCAAATTTGACTTTCTCAACTCAAAAGCCAAGAAAAGCACATTTAATACCCTTAAAAGGAGAGAGAGCTTTATGGGTGTAGGGAAAAATCACATACGTTAGCGTTGCATTAAAAAAAAAACGCATGCATTGAAATATCATACTGAATTGCATTAATGTGCACAATTAATATATGCCAATCAATATGTAATAACGTATATAATAACTTACCTATCTCTGACCCCAGAAGTGGATAAAGTAGAGTGATAATCAGTCTCTAAACTGTGTCATGAGACTTGTGTTTGAGTTTGAGAGTTAATCACATCACTGAGAGTAATAAAGCGAGTGTCCAGAGCTCAGTTCTCTGGGACAAGGTGAACCCCGGGCTCCTGATATGCACATAACCTTGGCTTCTCTTATCTACACAGAGGGACTCAGATAAGCTGGAACACACCTCCCTCTGCTCTGGCCTCCAGTGCACACAGCCAGCCCAGAACCAGCCTTGACCCGAGCTGCTCCCAGGGTGAGGGTGACAGCTAAGGGACTTACCACCCAACTGGGTCACGTACTCACCAACAATTACAATTCATTCATGCTTTCCAAAGACCAAATAAAAAGGAAGCTTTCTGGCTCTATCTGCTATCTTGCTAGATAAACAGCCTGAAAGCCCAGACTAGCATGATCATATTTAACGCAAGGGTTTTTTATTCACTTGAAAAAATGGTATATTTCCTTAAAGCACTTAATGAAAATTAATGTCACTATTTTTTAGAAGTATTTGCTTAACTCTCAACACAGGGTCGTGCCTCAAAGCATCAAAGAATATGCACCAACCTTTATCTACCATACAAGTAAGAAAAAGAATCTTTTTTGAAAAGAGTTATTTTGTTACTTTTGAGAGAATGCGATATGCACCCGTGTGCGCAGGTGCCGGCAGGGGCCAGACATTGGCCTGGAACTGGAGTTGCCCATAGTTGTGCATCACCCAATATGACCAACGAGAACCAAACTTCAGTCCTCTGCCAAGAGCAGCCAACCAGGAACCATCTTTCCAACCCCAGGAGACAAATCTTAATCGAGTCCACTAAGCATCCAGGGACCAACCATACTAGATGTTCTACATATGTGCATGTGTACTGGGTAGAGAGCTTAACAATCCAGCTGTGCATGAATCTCCATGCTATTTCCTTGAATTAGAGTAACTGCCAGCTCGTCATTCCACTGAGATAAGCAAGCGCCCTGTTCTAGCTGCTTCCTTCCAGTCAATGGCTCTCTACAACTATGAAAAGGGACAGAGTGCAAACATCTCCTTGGTGACACCCACATGAGCCACTTGAGTTTGACGTCTTGTGGCTCCCATGCCATGTACAATAATCCAAATCCTCAGCAAGATGGTAGGGAGCTTGGAAGGGCTGGGGCTCTAGCTCAGAGGCTGAGCGTTGGCCTGTGTCCTGTCCCTAGCACCTGAGGACGGTGCTAAGACCAGCCTGCACGGTGCAACGCCCAGTTAGTTTCCCCAGCAGTCTTGTCTTCCTGGGATGTTGCTAGAAAGAGGAGAACAAAATTCTCTTGTTTCTGGGACCTATAGGTTATTTATTTTTAATAGTTTTATTAACTGGATATAGTGGAACATACCAGTTAGGCAGAGATCTATGAGTTCAAGGTCAGCCTCATTTACATAGCAGTTTCCAGGCCAGCCAGAGCTACACAAGACCCTATTTCAAAAATACAAGCATATATGCATGTTTTATTAGTATTTGTTAATTAAGCACAATAACGAGCTGCATTGTGCTAATTTTGTATCTGTGTATAGTCTGTTGTTCATATGAATCCCGGTTAGCCTCTCTCGCCCCACCTATCCACCGATTCTCCCTCTCTTCCTATCTACTCTCCCTTTGTTTTCATATCTTTTGGGGTTTTTTTGTGGCCCAGTGGCTTTTATCAGGGATTAGGGCTGTTTAGGGCAGTGTGTGTCCCTACTCCACTAAAGAAAATGTCTCCTCCTCCACCTCCCTCCCTCCGCCCCAGGCTGCCGCAGCCACTCCTCTTCCTCCTCCTCCTCCTCCTCCTCCTCCATTAACCCTTTGTGTAAACTTCCAAGGTGGGGCCAGGCTCCACAAGCACCCCCTCCCCATGAGGGCACTGAAGAGTCCCATCTTGTGCAGATCTTGTGCGCGCAGTCACAGGCTCTGTGAGTTGGAGAGTACGGTGGTCACATCGTGCCTGAAAACCAGAGCCGAGCAACCTCCCCACGCAGTGCTCCAGCTCTACTTCTTCAGTGCTCCTGAGTGTTTGGAGGGGGATATGAGACACTCCCAGATGTTTGTCCCTTCCTTAAGTGTAAAAGATTGCATTTCTCTCAAGAGACAATATCTTCCCTCTTCTACCTACAGTGCCATCCCCTCCCTGAGCCAAGGCTTGCAGTGATCACAGCCAGCATGGGAGCTGTGAGGAAGAATCCACACCAGGAGGGGACCAAACTCAGCAGAACTCAAACTTGCTCCACACTCTATCCTGAGACTGATTTTGCTGAAGTGAGAGATTCTGTGGGGCTGTTAATAAGAAGGCAGTTTGGGGGACTGGGGCTCCAGCTCAGTGGAAGAGCATTTACCAAACATGTCCAAAACCCTAGGTGTCCCCGGCATGAAGAAGCAAGGGGATCCAGAGAAGGAAGGAAAAGTAAAAAGAGATGTGAAACTCAGCTTTCTGCTATGTTTTGGGCCTGTTTTGTCTCTAGGTGAATAGAAATGTTTTGCTTTCTGGGCAAAGCCAGGGTTGGTGCTTCAAGGTAGAGCTTGCTGATATGTTTCACACAGATGGAGAAAGAACATTTGCTTTGTTGACAAATTTAAGCTTGACCTTAACTTACCAGGTCTCCAGCATCTACCACTTTGTCACCTAACAGAAGAAGTGCTTATTGAACACCTGTTATGTACCAGGTGCTGTACCAAATGTTAGACGTAAGGCCTGCACACACACTTGCCTGGAAGGGTTTTCAGTGTTGTAAATGAAAGAAGAACTTTTCATTGTGCAGCTCGAATGTGTTCAGAGAGATGTGAAGGAAATGTAAAGATGGTGAGACTGTGCCCTGGACAGAGTGCATCTCACAGAGAGAGGCGGGCAAGGTGAGACTGTGCCCTGGACGGAGTGCATCTCACAGAGAGAGGCAGACAAGGTGAGACTGTGCCCTGGACGGAGTGCATCTCACAGAGAGAGGCGGACAAGTTGAGACTGTGCCCTGGACGGAGCGCATCTCACAGAGAGAGGCGGACAAGGTGAGACTGTGCCCTGGATGAAGCGCATCTCACAGAGAGAGGCAGACAAGGTGAGACTGTGCCCTGGACGGAGCACATCTCACAGAGAGAGGCGGACAAGGTGAGACTGTGCCCTGGACGGAGTGCATCTCACAGAGAGAGGCAGACAAGGTGAGACTGTGCCCTGGACGGAGTGCATCTCACAGAGAGGCGGACAAGGAGCAGGCAAAACTAGAGAACCAGTGCCAACCCACACTGCCAACTCCAGCTACAATGAGAATCCTGAAAATGGAGAAAATATTGCACATTACCTTAATATTCAGCCTTAGTGGGACTTAAATCAGATGTGTGTGTGTGTGTATGTGTGTGTTGTACATATGCATGGAAAGATATGCTTAACCATGAATGTACACATAGGAGCCAGAGGCCAATGTCCAGTGTCTTAATATATCACTCTCCACCTGATTTTTAAAATTTTTATTTCTCTGTGTGTGTGTGTGTGTGTGTGTGTGTGTGTGTTCCTGCATGTATGTCTGCACCATGTGCATGTGCCTGGGGCCAGAAGAAGGTATCACATTCCCTGGGGCAGTCCTGGGTTCTAGGACGATAAGTCTGCAACACTGTGGCCAGCACCCACTTCTCCAGCCTTGCTCACTTGTAACAACTTGCTCTGGTGAAGTAAAAATAAAATAAAGTGAAGAACAACAAGTGACTCAAGAACAGCATGAGCACTTGGGAGGCAGAGGCAGGTGGATTGCTGTAAGTTCGAGGCCAGCCTGGTCTACAGAGTGAGTCCAGGACAGCCAAGGCTACACAGAAAAACCCTGTCTTGAAAAACAAAAAAACAAACAAACAAACAAAAAAGAACAGTAGAGAGAGATGCCGGCAGTGACCTCAGGACCTCTCTCTCTCTCTCACTAGGCTTCACTTCCTAAAGGGCCCATCGCTTCCCTACACCAGAACACTTGGGACCAAGTGTCTCCCAATGAACCCTTGAGACATACACCCGAGTAATACGGAGCCACAGGAGCCACAAGCCAGGTGCCTTCATGAACACACTTCCAGGACTCCTTGCCCTAGGCCTGGGGATGTTTGAGAAATGTGTTGCTGTCTTCGCTGAGCAGTAAACGAAGGGCATCAGACAGGAAAACAAACGGAGCAGTTAGGAATTCTAATTCAAGCACCAATCAGGAGGCTGGACCAGCGGGGCTGGAGGGACAGCTCAGCTCCTAAGAGTACCTTCTGCTCTTCAGAAGACCTGAGCTTGGTTTCCAGCATGTACATCTCAGGGTTCATAACTCCCATAACTCAAACTCCAGGAGCATCCAGCACTCTCTTCTGGCCTCTGAGGGGCACTGCACATACATGTACAGACACCACACACATGGATACATAATTACAAAAAAACAATTTTTTTTTTGAGACAGGATTTTTCTGTGTAGCCCTGGCTGTCCTGGAACTCACTCCGTAGACCAGGCTGGCCTCAGAATCACATAAATACACTTGCCTCTGCCTCCCTGAGTGCTCTGACTAAAGGCATGCAATGCCACTGCCGCTCCCCCACCACACCCCCATTCGCAACACTCACATGGTAGCCCACAACCATCTAGAACTCCAGTTTTAGGGGATCCAACACCCTCACATAGACACAACAAAAATGCACAGAAAAGGCGAAAAATAAATATATCATTTAAAAACAAAACAGTAGCTGCCTTTAATCCCAGCACTTGGGAGGCAGAGGCAAGCAGATTGCTGTGAACTCAAGGTCAGCCTGGTCTACAAAAGTGAGTCCAGGAAAGCCAAGGCTAACACAGAGAGACCCTGTCTCAAAACAACAACAACAACAAAAAAGAGGCCAGGCGTGACACACTCCTTTAATCCCAGCACTCAGGAGGCAGAGGCAGATGGATCACTGTGAGTTAGAGGTCAGCCTGGTCTACAAAGGGAGTCCAGGACAGCCAAGGCTACACAGAGAAACCCTGTCTTAAAAAAAAAAGAATAAAAAAAGTAAACAAAAGAAAAAGAAAAAAAGAACTGTAGTCTTAGCTGGTTATGGCGGTGCATGCCATTGATCCCAACACGCAGGAAGCAGAAGCAGGTGGATTTCTATGCGTTTGAGGCCTGCCGATCTACATAGCAAGTTCTAGGTCAGCCGAGGCTACATAGTGAGACCCTGTCACAAACAAACAACAACACCACAAAGGAAATCTTACAGTAAATTTCTGAGAAGCCATAGTGGGAAAAGCCTGCTTCTGAAGCAGGATTGAAGGAGAAGGAAAAGTTTGAGGTCATCAAATGATCATCCTGTATCTTCTCGGACAGATATGAACTAATAAAATATCCCATGAGATATCAAGTCCACAGAGAGATTCAAGTTCACTTCTAATAGTCTATGACTCACTGCACATTGACTCAGCTGCAGCACCTCCACAGAGGCACTTTAGGTCCATGAGAAGATTCTGCACATGCCAATGAGTCACTTGCTGACTTGGGAATGCCAGCCTACTTGGTACCCTTGAGTCACATCTGCCTGAAAGTCCTACTCAGTAGGGAAAGGCAGGGGTGCAGATATATGTGTTTAAACTTTACCTACCTTGAGCAGACAAGAGCAAGAGAGATTATCAAGAAAAGAAAATAGCATATCTGGGGCTGGAGAGATGGCTCCCGGGGTGCCAGGTAAGCCAGGCATGGTGGTGCTCACTTATAATCCCATAAATGGGGAGGAAGAGACAGTGAATCCCTGTGCTCCACTGGCCAGACAGCCTAGCCTAGTTGGAAAGTTCCAGGCTGAAGTAGCCATAGGGACACGCCTCCTCGCTGTGGCATCCCCTTTGGGTGGTAAGTGGTATGCTGACACCTGAGTCCCGCAGCAGAAATGATACTGTACTTGGGTCAAATGAAGGTAACATGTTCCTGTTTCTCCCAGGACTTGCACAAAATTAAATCCCGCATGAAAGGCCCCTCCCTCAATCTCATTGGCCAAAGCAGATGCACAGCACCATAGAGGAAGCTCTGGTTCACTTTTCCAACACACAGAGAAACTGTGAATCTCAGCTAAGACACAGGAGGCGTCACCAGGCATCCAAAGTCCCACTTCTTTTTTCTTTTCTTCTTTTTTTTTTTTAAATCTTATTTACTTTATTTCATGTGCATTGATGTTTTGCCTGCATGTATGTCTCTGTGAGGGTGTCAGAGCCTCTGGAATTGGAGTCACAGACAGTAATGAGCTACCATGTGGGTGCTGGAAATTGAACCCAGGGCCTCTGGAAGAGAAGCCAGTACTCCTAACTACTGAGCCATCTCTCCAGCCTCCAAAATCCCACTTCTTGCAACTGGAGAGATGACTTCAGTGGTTAAGAACACCAGCTCACTAGGCATGGTGGCGCACGCCTTTAGTCCCAGCACTCGGGAGGCAGAGGCAGGCAGTTTGCTGTGAGTTCGAGGCCAGCCTGGTCTACAAAGCTACTCCAGGACAACCAAGGCTAACACAGAGCGACTCTATCTCGAAAAACTAAAACCAAACCAAACCAAAACTATCTTAAAGGTGCAGTCTCTTAAGTCAACAAGATGGCTAAAGATGCTTGCGGCCAAAACTGAGGACCTGAGTTCAATCACCAGGACCTGCACTGTGGAAAAAGAGAACTGACTTGTTATCCTCTGACCTCCAAACATGTGAGTAGTACATATATATGAATATGTGCATGTGCACACACACACACACACATACACACACATACACACACACCACTAAATCAATTAATTAATAGAAATTTTTTAATTTTAAGAATGAGCCTCCCCCCTTGAAAAAAACCAAAAACTAGTGACAATTAGAACCACCAGAGAATCACCACACCCACTGTCCCTCAGTTGGAGGACAGATAGTAAAATAGAAAGAACTTCACTCTACAGAGAGCTTCCCATGGCTGAAGCTGATATGAGTTGAAACACAGTAAACGGAGGTTGACTACTTGTTGGGGACTCAGTGTAGACTAATTTAAGAATTGAAATTTCAAGGGGGCTCATCCTATGGGGTCCTGACGTGTGTGTGTGTGTGTGTGTGTGTGTGTGTGTGTGTGTGTGTGTGTGTGTGTGAATGTGGCCTCTGGAAATCCTGTCAGGTTCCTTCTCTGAGGATCAGACAAGACCATTAATGGCCAATAGCCCCATCCACGATGGAGTGCTAAAGGCACTGTGTTCCTGACTACAGTGGCCACAGCATACAGAGAAGATGTTTCCTGCACTCAGCCCCAGCCTCTGGCTCTTACGTTCTTCCTGACTCTTTCCCATGATGTTTCCCGGGTACCATTTTCTTAAGTGGTTGTAACCACTGGTACGTTGTCCACGCTCCTAAACATGCCCCTGCCGATGCTCATGTGAGCAACCTAAGTACATTCAAGGCAAGAGGAGGAGGGGTACAAGTGGAAAGGCGACTGGTTGGAAAGGAAGAGTCTTAGCAGGGATGGACAGGAGAGAAGAGAGGGCAAATCACAATATAGTGTACACATGCATTACGCTGACAAAGATAAGGCAAAGTAAATCTCGGTCACTTTCCATCAAATTATATCCAGAGCTCTCTGTGTCCTTTAGCAACTTCTTAAGCCTTAAAAAAAAAAAAAATAAGGGGCTGGAGAGATGGCTCAGTCGTTAAGAGCACTGCCTGTTCTTCCAAAGGACCAGGATTCAATTCCCAGCACCCACATGGCAGCTCACAACTGTCTGTAACTCCAAGATCTGATACCCTCATGCCAATGCACATAAATTAAAATTAAGTAAAAATACTTAAATTTAAAAAAAGAAAAACAAAAACACATATATATGTGTGTGTATATATATATATATATATATATATATATATATATATATATATGTACATATATATATAAAGCCAAACTCACTAGTATTTTACCAAAGCCTTGGGGAAGAAAAACACCAGTGCAGGAGCCCTGAAAGACTGAGCCTCAATCAGAAGATTGCAGACTGCTTGTCCCTCTGTGTACTTTCTACCACAGCAACAGGGCTCCTGTCTAATAACAAGGACTTGCAGCTTTGAAGGAAAACCTATAAGCAAGCCTAGCGCTCTATTTAAGGACTTTCTAAGGAATCCCAGGACACCAAGGAAGACAGAAAGTAAGACTGTCAGAGGAAGTGCCGGCCTCTGGCAACAGGAGACAGTAACCACATATCACATCAGCTAAACTCAGCTCAACGCTCAAATGAATATAAACCTCACCCTGAAATCCTGTCTACCTCAGTACCTTTTATATGATCCATCATACCTGATTTTAGTTTATCTTTTTAAAATAAGTGTGTGTGTGTGTGTGTGTGTGTTTAGGAGGAGGAGGAGGATGTGTACATGAGGCCCCAGGAGGCCAGAAGAGGGTGACCCCAGGGAACTAAAGCCTGTTGTGTGAGGTGCCCAACCACTCAGGTCTTCAGCACCCTAATTAATCACCGAGCATCTCTCCAGCCCTCATGTACGACGTTCAACAAAAATCATCTTGACTGAAAAGTTAAAGGAAAAAGTGAACAACAGGCCAGAACGGATGTTAATGCAAGCAGGGGAGCTGGGGCTTTAAAAGGGAGATTCTAGCAGAAATGCTTGAAACCTAAAGCAGAGAAACAAAGATGAAGGATGCTGTCAATGGCTTGCTGCCATTCTAGACACATCTGAGCAAATGTCCATGAGCCAATATCAGTGTGAGCAGCAACTCCCTAAGATGAAATGCAAAGAGAAAAAATAATGACAAGATGACTCAGAATAATAACCAAATACAACTGCGAACACTGCGGTGCGCTAATGGGAATATAGGAAGAGAAAGGAAGAAAGGAATATTTGAAGTAATAAGGCTGAAATTTCTCCAGAATTAACAGTAAGTTCCAAAGTGCAGCACCAGGAATCTCAGAGAACATGAAGCAGGACGAATACATCCCACCCCTGGGAGGGGTGGGGGCAGGTGGTGCGGGACAGGTGAGGCGGGCAGGTGGTGGAGAGGCAGGTGGTGGTGGCAGGTGGGGGGCAGGTGGGGGGCAGGTGGGGGGCAGGTAGGGGGCAGGTGGGGGGGAGGCAGGTGGGGGGGTAGGTGGGGGGACAGGTGGGGGGGAGGCAGGTGGTGGGGGCAGGTGGGGGGCAGGTGGGAGGGGGCAGGTGGGGGGCAGGTGGGGGGCAGGTGGGGGGCAGGTAGGGGGCAGGTGGGGGGAGGCAGGTGGGGGGGTAGGTGGGGGGACAGGTGGGGGGGAGGCAGGTGGTGGGGGCAGGTGGGGGGCAGGTGGGAGGGGGCAGGTGGGGGCAGGTGAAGGGACAGGTGGGGGGGAGGCAGGTGGGGGGGCAGGTGGGGGGGCAGGTGGGAGGGGGCAGGTGGGGGGCAGGTGGGGGGACTGGGGAGCAGGTGGTGGGGTGGGGGCAGTTTTCTGATGCTCCAAGAGGTGACCCATTCCAACCAGATGTTTCTGCTGCTGCGAGCTCCACGGTGTCTCCCCCACCAGCTCTGAAAAGACACAAGCCAAGACTAAACCTCCCTCTCCAAAGCTGCCCTCTCTGAGTAACTTTCTGCACCGTTGAGAAAAGTATCCAACACACCATTTCAGAGGTTTCAATCCATGGCCATTTGTCTCCAATAATAGTGAAAAGAGAGGGGGGGAGTAGAGGAGGGGCAGGAGGGGGCGTAACATCATGGCAGATAAGCATGATGGAGAACAGGTGCTCACGCTCACATCCTAGCAACTGGCCAGGAAGCAGAGAGACAGAGAGGGGTCCCGAAGACAAGATCAGCCAGGAACACACTTCCTCCAACCAGGTCCCCCACCGACGATCCATTCAGCTGTGGATGGATAATGAGTTAAGCCAGTGATAAAGTTGGTGCCCTAGAGATATGATCACCTCTCAAATCCCACTCGCTAATTAATCTTATAACACATGAGCTCCTGGGGGACTTTTAGAATCAAGACCTTATAAGACCTTTCTTGGAGCACCCCCCAACCAGCCCAATAATGGTGCACACAGTTTCTTTTCTTTCTTTTTTTCTTTCTTTCTTTTTCTTTTTTTCTTTTCTTTTTCTTTCTTTTCTTTTTTTTTTTTTTTGGTTTGTTTGTTTGTTTGTTTTTCCAAGACAGGGTTTCTCTCTGTAGCCTTGGCTGTCCTGTACTCGCTTTGTAGACCAGGCTGTCCTCGAACTCACAGAGATCCACCTGCCTCTGCCTCCTGAGTGCTGGGATTAAAGGCGTGCGCCACCACACCTGGCCACAGTTTCTTTCTTGAGTGTTAACTCTGCCTTTTTTTTCCCATTTCTTGCATATCCCTGTTTCTCTTTTTTCCTCCAGCCAAGAGATTGTTTTTTAATTAGTAGTCATTAAGTAGAGGTACCCAGTGACCTTCTGGGAGTGCTGCCTCCTTGATGTTCCCACAAGGCTTTTGTTCTGTTTTGTGTCATGCCTTAACACCCACACACACATACACGCAGCTCCCACATGGATAGGCACAGAACAGCATTCAAGCAGAATGAACAGCGCAGTAGGAAAATACGGAGCATGGGGGACATGGGGGCTAAACTTCCTAGTCATGCAGAGGCTGCCAATACCAAGCAAAGAGGCCTAACTCTGACCCAGAGCAAATAGACTCAGGGCTGACGAGGTAGCTCAGACCTCAGAAGGCTTGTCCTGCAAGCATAGGGCTCCAAGATTGATCCCTAGAATCTATGTTTTTTAAAAAAAGTGGTCCACGTAACCCCAGTACATGAAAACTAGAGACATATGAACCCCTAGGGCCAGACTTGCCTACTTGATGAGTTCCAGGCCAGTAAGAGACACTGTCTGGCAAACCCCTGAAAAGTGAGATGTCTCAACAGCTAAGAACACTTGATGCTCTTGCAGAGAACGCACATTCAGTTCCCAGCACCCACCTCACAGCTCACAACTGCCTGTAACTCCAGTTCCAGGAGATTCAATGTCTTCTTCTGGCATCTGTGGATACTGTGCATGTGATCACATGTGTGTATCACACATATATACACTTAGGCAAAACATTAGTACACATAAAATAAAAATAAATATTTTTTAAAAATGGGTAGCACCTGAGGAATGACACCCAAGGTTTGTCTACCAGCCTGCACACACACACACAGAGAGAGAGAGAGAGAGAGAGAGAGAGAGAGAGAGAGAGAGAGAGAGAGAGAGACAGATAGACAGACAGACAGACAGACAGACACAGACACACAGAGACACAGAGAGTCAAGAAAGCATGCATTCTGGTACTATACATATGCCAAAACAAAAACAAAAAACAAAAGAAATACTTCCCAAGTGCATGGGCAGCCAGCCCAGAAGGGTAAGTAGCCATTTGCACAAGGACACTGCATGACCCCCACGTCTCTTTCAGGGACTGTCATCAGCTCCTGTGATAAGCCTCTGTAATCAATATGTTCTTTGTTGCAAAACTCCTCTGTTCTGTATTTAAGCTGTACTCTTGCCCTGGCAAGAGCTGTACCTTCTGCTCTGTGTAGGCCTCATCTCCCTGACTGCAAGCTGGCTGTCTGCTAGTCCCTAACGAACTTTCACTTGGAGAGCTAGTTAGTGTCTGCCAATTATTTTAGATTGAAAGTCAAAGATCTCAGGTTTGAGGGGTTGGAGAGAGGGTTCAGCTAGTAAAGCACTGAAGAGCCTGAGTTCTAGCTCCAGAACCCACATGAAAAACCAGGTGTGGTAATCTACAGGTAATCCCAGCATTGGGGAGGCAGAGACCGGTGACCCTCAAATGCTAGGTGGGGCATCCAGGCCATAAAGCTAACTTGACCTACTGAATAAAGTTCCAGGCCAATGAGAGATCTGTCACAAGCAAAACTGTGTAAAGGTCATGAGAAGGGCATCCTTT
Source organism: Acomys minous (assembly GCF_964271855.1). Classification (NCBI taxonomy): domain Eukaryota; kingdom Metazoa; phylum Chordata; class Mammalia; order Rodentia; family Muridae; genus Acomys; species Acomys minous. The sequence goes on along the minus strand of NC_140494.1, from coordinate 7,921,555 downwards.
GGCACAGAGAGAGAGAGAGAGAGAGACAGAGACAGAGAGAGAGAGAGAGAGAGACAGAGACAGAGAGAGACAGAGAGACAGAGAGATAGAGAGACAGAAATGTTGGGCTGGAGAGATGGCTTAGCAGTTAAGAGCACTGTCTGCTCTCCCAGAGATCTTGGGTTCAATTCCCAGCAACCACATAATGGCTCACAACCATCTATCATGAGATCTGTGCAGGCATACATGCAGGCAGAACACTGTATATGTAATAAATAAAATAAATCTTTTTTTTAAAAAAGAAAGAAAAATTAAATGTTTTACACTCATAAAATTAAACCAAGCCCCTAAATTTGTTAACAAAGTAAGGCATGATTTTGCCAAGTCATTTGATTACTTTGGGATTTTTTTCTTATTATTCCTCCTTTGAGTGAACACCTGAGTTATTTATATAGTTCACTTCTTGTTTTTATGTTCTTAGAAGTGACAGAAGTTACATAAGCCTGGTTATGTTCTGTGAGAGGAAAGAGACGCATTCAAGAACCTCCTCGGGTCCTTTCTGGCGTTTCCCGGCATGCCTTCCCTACCCCTGATGGACTACAGCCTTGATCCATGAGCTAAAATAACCCCATCCTTCCTTAATTTGCGTTTGCCAGGAATTATGTCACAGTAACAAAAAAAAAAAAAAAAAAAAAAAAAAAGGAAGCGACAGACCATCTAATTGGCCCACTCAAGTTCTCCAAGAGGCCTGCCTTCCCTGCCATCGGGCAAGCCATGGTGGCAAACACCTGTGGACTGTCCTCCACGGATTTAGGAGCACACACATGCTCTAGCGATGCAACATGAGCTGCCATGTTCCACCAGGAGATGGCTGTAAGCCTCTGACAGTAACCTGCAATGGTGAGCATCTTGACAGATCTAGACTCACCTAAAAGACCACCCTCCATCTTCCCAAGCAACAATTCTGACCTCTTCTATCTATAGCAGTCTCCTCCCGAGAGCCCCAGGGTCTTTGTCACTGTGGGAGCCACTGGAGAAGGGGGCCAGACCTATGCCTAGCAAGTTGTTCTAGAGTGACTAGGACTGATACAGACACATTTGATCTACAGTCACAATTAACACAAAGGATGTGCAAACATAATCTAACTGGTCAGCCAGAAGAGGAGAGTTCTAGATTTACCACAGGCAAAGAAAACCGAGTAATTCTGCTTGTCAGAAATAAGAAAGTTACTATCGAGGAGGTGACAGCAGAAGTGGATCTCTCAGCTGAGGAGTGGGAGGTCTTTAGTGCGGGCGGGGTGGGGGGCACTTTAGATACAAGAGGCAACTGAGCAAAGAAATCACAGCTTGAAGTCAATTAGTGAGTGCAGCTACTGGGTCAGCTACTGGGTGGCTGTGGACCACGTGGGAAGGCTCTGGAACACTTGGCCTATCCTAGCTTGTTGCTTTTGCACCGGACTACAAAGCCAACATTCCTCATCAGCCTTTTCTGCATGCTCTCATCCTCCCAGGGTCAGGCAAGGTGTCTAATTAGTCTTCAGGAACCCAACAGAGCACCTTCCAGCACCTCCCTTGAAGATGTGCCCTGAGATGTCACAGCTGATGGCTTCACTTAGGTACTGCTAAATATCACGGGACCTGTCAAGCAGCTGGAAACTTTGCTCACCCCCTGTTTCCCTGGGTGTGGGTTAATGGTTAGTTTCTAATTGCTGCCTCCTGCTGCCTGGTGGGAGGTTCCCTGTGACTCAGAGCTCTAATGACATTCCAGGAGGTCACTGGAGAGACACTCCCCCCACCCCCACACCAACGTGACCCTAGGCATGCAGGCCAGCAAGGGGAAGGAGCTTCCCTCCCTCTTTCCCTCCCTCCCTCCCATCCTCCCTTTCATTCAATCTTAGGGGAAATGAACTAAGGTCCTATTGCCAAAATAGAGTATTAGGAAAAGGAAAAAATAAACTCTGTTAAGCCCCTTGTTTAAAAGCAGACGCCATTTCCTAAGCTGATGGAAACACCTGAACGGCTGTGCAGAAAAGGATACTTCAGTCCTTCTAAATTTGTAATACTTTGAAATGTAAATACAGCATCGTGTGTGTGCATTCGCAGCAGCATAACGTTCAACTAGAATTATTATTTTTAAAAGAAGGCAGATCAGAATGTGAAATGTGGACGGGGACGTAGCCTAGCTTAGAGTACTTGCCTGCTGCACAAGAGGCCTGGATTTGATCCCCAGCACTAGAGGAAACCGGTAAAATGGGAGAGGGGCGGAGCAAGAGGATCAGAAGTTCAAGGCCACCCTTGCTACCCAGTGAATCTGAGGCCAGCCTAGGTTATATAAGAGTGTCTCAAAAAAAAGGGGGGGGGAGGGAAAATTAAAAAGAAATATAGCTGTTCACATATACATGAATACAAAGTTCAAATACACATAAACACAGCCTTTATAGTAATGTAAATATCTTCATTTAAAGGGGGAAAGTAAGCTGCGTGTGGTGGTGCACGCCTTTAATCCCAACACTTGGGAGGCAGAGGCAGGCAGATTGCTGTGAGTCTACAAAGGAGTCCAGGACAGCCAAGGCTACACAGAGAAACCTTGTCTTGAAAAAAACAAAACAAAACAAAACAATAAAGGGGGAAAGTACTTCAGAATAAAAGCAATAGGGGCTGGGCAGAGGAGTGTGAGAGATCCTGCCTCAAAACCTCACTGAGGAAGACACCTGATATCCACCTTAGGCACACAGACTCACTCTTACCCACACATACATGTACATCCACCTGCACATGACACCACACATAACAAGATTAAAGTTTTTTAAAATGTAAGAGAAAACAATTTATTAGCTACTCTTTTATTATCGTGCTAGGCAGATTAGTGATCCACTAATAATAATAACAACAGAAATAAGGTACCGATTGCTAATGACAGGCTGCATTGAGAGCTTCGCACACTGACTCCTTTGATTCAAACATCAGCCCTGCAAGAGCAGTTTTGCTACTCACTTCATTTGACAGATGAGAAACTTTCCAGAACAGGCCTGTCTTGGGTCTCTCAGATAAAGTCAGCCCTCAGGTTTTAGTCTGTCTGAGTTATGAAACTGATTTTAGCCCATAGCATCACACCATCTCCTGGAATGGTGTCTGTGTATCCGCTCATTGAAACCTCTGTTCAGTCTCTCTCTGAAAACCTTATGCTAAGCACTTAAAAGGAAACCTTTGGTCTGCAGGTCAATAGCAACATTATCTTTTGAATCGCCATGTAGATAACAATTTTATTCATAATTAGCCTCAAGCTGGAGTCCACCCAAATGTCCCTCAGAGGATAAGTGATTAAAATAAATTGGCACATACCTAGAGAGTGCTTCCTTCTCGCCAGCTCAGAAAACAAGCTACAAATACATGCAACAACTTGGATGCGTCTAGAAAGAAAGATTGCTCTCACTTTGTTCTCGTAAGGTGCCATACTGCGCAATGCCATTTATGACAACGTTGTAGAGCCAAGGGGCAAAGTGTCGGCTGCCAGGAGCTTGGGAGAGGAGGAGCAGTCGCTGGGAGGAATCAGATTAAGTCTTACGGGGATGCGGAAGCTTGGAGCTTTGATCTGGAAGTTGCTGCAAACATCTATATGTGGTAAAGCGGCATAAAACTACAGATGCATGCACCAGTGCATGCATGTACAAAGTGCATGTAAAACGAGGTCAGTGCCCTGGTAGCAGGTGATCTGCTGCCTTCTTCTGGCCTCTGTGTGTACTGCATGTATGTGGCGCACATATACAAGCAGGCATACACACACATACAGATAATTAAAAACAAACTAAACATTTTTTCTTTCTTTCTTTCTTTCTTTCTTTTTTGTTTTTGTTTTTGTTTTTGTTTTTGTTTTTTGTTTTTTGCTTTTCCAGACAGGGTTTCTCTGTGTAGCCTTGGCTGTACTAGACTCCCTTTGTAGACCAGGCTGGCCTTGAACTCACAGTGATCCGCCTGCCTCTGCCTCCCGAGTGCTGGGATTATAGGCGTATGCCACCACGCCCGCCTTTAACATAATTTAAATTATTAATAACTATACTAGCATTCTTATTTACGAGAGACCAGTTAGCCCGGCCCATAGCTGCCACTTCTCAGCCAAGGCCGTTGCCCTGAAAAAGCCAAGATTTTACCAGCTTTTGGCAGGAGTCAATTGAGATGATCATAGCTGACGTCTGCAGTTAAGATGTTACTGTCGTACTATACTGCCAAATATCAGTCCCTAAACATAGACTGCCTCGCACTGTGCTGGGGAATGAAGTCTGGGTCCTGCACACATGCTAGGCAAGTGTTCTATCACACACCTACATCTCTACCTTTGGGGGCTTTAGATGTTTACTTTGGTCCAGTTTTGGGGGTTTTCTTGGTGGTGACAGTTTTGGTTTTTTGTTGTTTATTTGAGACAGCATCTCACTGCCGAGTACTGCTTGGCTTTGTAGCCCAGGCTGCATAAAGTCCAAGTGGCCTTGCCCTGACTCTGCATCCAGACAGAGAGCCACTACACCTTGCCAGCCTTTGTTTTCTTGGGACAAGTATCATCACCTTATCCCAGGCTGGCCTTCAACTTGGCCTATAGCCCAGGCTAGCCTCAAAAGCTTGATCAACTCACCGCTGCCTCATGAGTGCTGGATTGCAGGTACACGCCATTATGCCCATATAGAGTCTGTCCTGTTTGTTGCTTAAAGTATAGCACTTTCATTAAATATGCCTTTAAATTCATTAAATACTTAGCTATCTAAAGTATGCCTTAGCTATAATCCCAACCCATCCATACAAATAAGCAGCAGCCCCTCCTGTGCTATCTCCTTTTGAAGAATCATTTATTTGTTATCTGTTTGTTGATTTGTTTGTTTGTCTAGCTATGCAGCCCTGGCTGGCCTAGAACTTGCTAGATGGTACAGGCTGGCCTTGAACTCATAGAGATCTGCCAACCTCTGCCTCCCAAGTGCTGGGGTTATAAATTTGCACCACCACACTTGCCCATCCATTTGTTAGGTTATGTAAGTGACGCACCACCCACAAGCCCGATTCAAAGGCCAAAACTGCAGAAAGCAAAGGTAGCATTTGCCTGGTGATGTGACCAACGACTTCTCTTGCTTTGGTCCTGTTCTTCCTCTCTGAGCAACCGTTTGGTAGTCTCTGGGTCGAGAAAGCCTTAACTTCGTTTCTTAAAAGGACAGGATCCTCCTATGTTCCATAAAGAAAAATATTTCCCTGTATGCTGATATAATTCCTCCATTCAAAATGGACCCAAACAAAGGCTTCTCTCACTATGCAAATGTCCCTTTAAGAGACTGCACGGGGGAATGAGGAGACTGTGTGGCTGCTGCATTCAAAGATGAGCTCATGGGAAAATTCCCAGAGACCAGCACTTGTATAACCCTGTGCAAGCAGAGCCCAGCTGATCTGAGTCACTGATGGATGATCCATCACAAGGCATAGGATGGGGTTCCTGTGAGGGATCGTCAGCTACTTCCTGTCTGTAGCCAGTCCAGGAAGGCCAGGCTGAGTCATGCAGCTGGCCGAAATCAACGACTTCTCACCACCCTCCCAAACCTCCTTCGCTGAGTCACAGGCAAGCTATGCAGAGGAATCAGCAGCAGCTGGACACACTGATCTACAGGGTCCTGAAAGAGGAACTTCCAGAATCTAGCTAGGTCTTGTTGCTGTAGCAACAGAGGGTGCAGAGAAGAGGGTAGTGACAGCGAGTCCTAGCCCTAACGAGAGGTCCCTAACGCCCCAGGGAAAGGCTAGGGGGCCCTAGGCAAGAAAAACCAGGCACCAGCCTCCTGGAGGGATCAACCCAGAAAGACTAACGACAGTTCTCAAAAGGCTCCTAGACGTCACACGGTCCAGAAGAGGATAGAATTCTGTTTGCTTTCATGAGCCTATGACTTGCACACTGTAATTATGCAAGTAGGCAGCATTCATTAGCAGCATCTATGCCTGTCACTAACAAGAGCCTGACACGCTCAGCTCACACTATGTTGGTGTCCTCGGAACCTTAAACGTCACTCACCCTCTGCTTTGCTTTGAAGTCGCGGCTATCGTTAGGCCTTGCTGCATGCTTTTGTTTAATGTGTTACCCTTCCTACAAGGGTCTACTGTGTGTTTGGGATCATCATCTTCAACACGTGTCCTTTCCTCTTAATCTAGCATATAATCCATTATACTTTATACATTTTTTCTTTTTTCTTCTGCATATGCATACACATGTGCATATGCAAATATGTGTGTGTGTGCCTGTGTGTGTGTGTGTGCATGCACTCATGCAAGTGTGTGTACACTGCTACTCCCAGCTTTTTAAAATGTGGGTTCTGAGGATCAAACTCAGTTCCTCATGCTTGCACTGAGAGCACGCTGCTGACTGAACTCCCACTCCCCCCCCCTTTCCCCTCCCCTTTCCCCTTCCCACCATCGCCCTCTGTGTTATGTATTTAAAGTCCAAGAGAAGATGCCTGCAGCATTGGTTCCTTTTACACCTGTGAGGAATGACCTAGTCACTTCCCCTGGCTGGTATATGTCATCTCCTATTATCACAAAATTTCTTGGTTTTGTTTTTTTTTTTTTTTAATATTTCTAATTTTACTCTGTTGCAAGGGTCAGCAGATAGCATGTAGTTCTCTGCTTCTACCATATGTGTTTTGGGGACTCATGTTGCCAGGCTTGGAGGCAAATGAGTGCTTTTATCCACTAAAAATATTTTTTAATGTGCCAGACGGTGGTGGGGCACACACCTTTAATCCCAGCAGTTGGTAGGCAGAGGCCAGTGGATCTCTGTGACTTTGAGGCCAGCCTCATCTACAAATAGAGTCCAGGACAGGCAGGGCTACACAGGGCAAAAAACATAAAACAAAAAATTATTTATTTATTATTTTATATGTGTCGTATGTATATTTGGGGGCACACTCATGTCTAACCCAGAAGTGAAAAAGGAGCCTTGAGTGTCCTGTTCTCCACCTTGCTCCATTACACCCTGTCTCTTACTTAACCCGGAACTAGACTGGTGGCCAACAAACCCCAACCATCCTTCTGTCTCCCGTCCACCATGCCCCATGTAGGGTCACACACACACACACACACACACACACACACACACACACACACACACGCATACATCAATGCTCATCCTTTCATTTCATGTTGGGTTTGGTTTGGTTTTTCGTTTTTAGAGACAGGGTTTCTCTGTGTGGCCTTGGCTGTCCTGGACTCGCTTTGTAGACCAGGCTGGTCTTGAACTCACAGCGATCCACCTGCCTCTGCCTCCCAAGTGCTGGGATTAAAGGCGTGTGCCACCACCGCCCAGTGCTCATTTCAGGTTGTTTCAAAGACACAGACATATGACTTCAAAAGACCCCCATCTCCAAATAAGGTCACCTTTGAGTTTGATTTTAAAATGTCCCCCATGGGCTCATCTTTTGAACTGTTATTCTCCAGGGGGCTGTACTATACTGCTAAGCCATGCAACCTTTACTAGGTAGGATCTGGCTGGTGGACGTAGGTCGTAAGGTCAGGCCTTTGAGGGTTATAATGCTGTAATTCTGACCCAGCTCTCCCAGCTTGCCTGTCTGCTGCCACGTGACCAAACCTCGACCTCCTGCTCTCACCACCACAGCTGGAATCTGTGGGCCTTGCCTGCTGCCGTGATGGACTGAAATCCCTCTGAAGCCATGAGACAAAATAAACCTTCACCCTATTGTTCCCGTTAGGTACTGCTATGACACGGCATGGAAGTTACTCATACAGCCAGGCGGTGATGGCATAAGCCCTTCATCCCAGCACTCAGAAGGCAGAGGCGGGTGAAGCTCCATGAGTTTGAGGCCAGCCTTGTCCACAGAGCAAGTTCCAGAATAGCCAGGACTACACTGAGGAAATATTGTCCATACAATAACTTTTCCAAGTTCTAGCAGTTTGGATTCCTTTTTTTTTCTTCTTCTTCTTCTTTTTAAGAAATTATTTATTTATTTAGTATGAGTGCTCTATCTGCATGTACACCTGCAGACCAGAATCCGATCCCAGTATAGATGGTTGTGAACCACCGTGTGGTTGCTGGGACTTGAACTCAGGACCTCCGGAGGAGCAGTCAGTGCTCTTAACCCCTGAGCCATCTCTCCAGCCCCCAGTTTGGATGCCAATGCACCTTTTGTGAGAGGAAACAATCCATCCTATGATATACTCTAATCTGCATGAACAGCCCCAAAATAGAAGTGGCTGATAAAATTGAGGATTACCTGTATCCTCTTTCAGGATCGGAAGTGCTTTACAAACTGCAAAAGGCCTCATATTGACACTCCAACGTTATAGAGAAATTATGGGTGACTGTCCGTGCAGCCAGTTGCCTGTCAACTCCCTATTTTGGAAGCTGCTAGCCTGCACTTCCTGCGTTCTCAGGTAATATTAATTCCTTCTCAAGTCTCTGATGGGGTTGAAGACTAAATAGTTATAGTCTCACAATTAGCTTGCTTAGGATTTAAGAGGATGTTTGTAGATCTAGATGAATTTTTAGGTTGTCAAATACAATCTGTGATTAAAAAAATTATTTAGTAAAGTATTCTGAGCTCACCAAGATAAGATAGATAGCAGAGAACTTTCTCCTGAGTTGCCAAATACAAATGGGCTGGACATTGTGGATGTAATCATTACATGATAGTTTTCATAATTGTTTCATATTTGTTCTTATTGTACGTCATTTATTCTTGTAAGAGAAAGAGCCTTTTTCTTTAGACAAAAAGGGGGGATTGTTGGGGGTTGGTCTGCTGCTATGTATCCTAATGCCAATTCCTTGCCCCCAAGATCTGGTTGCAGTCAAGATGAGTGCGTCTTCACTTACACCAGTCTCTGTTGTGTAAAGTTTGCTCTGCCTAACTTAAAATTGATTGGTTAGTAAAGTTGCCGAAGCCTGTAACTGGGCAGGAAAGAAGTAGGCGGAGCTGAGGTTCCTGGGTTGGCATCTCAGAGGGAGCACCAGGCCAGGAAAGGGAGGAGAAGAGAGGGGAAGCAGACAATGCAGCAGGAATAGAGGAAGCCAGAGGGAAGGAAGTCGCCATGAGTGCTGGCCTGACAGAACAGAAGCAGCCCAGACAGGAACGATGAAGGCAAATAACATGAGGCGTGCAGCTGGGAAATAGCAAAATAGCTTCAAGGGTTGATACCTGCCTAGTCACTGTGCTTTAAAGCTTCTATAACTCCAAGAGGTCTCTGCCTTAATTATTTGGGAATCAGCTGGGGTAGAGAAGCCCTGTAGAGTCTAATATGCCATTCCACAATATAATGCTTGTCAATTACACGGTGGCTGAGGTACTTTCGAGAGTGAGTCCTCATGTGCAGACATCCCCCGAAGCCTGGGAGGCCAAATGGGGACACAGAGTTTTTCACCATGGGAAACCAGGCCTTGGTCCCAGAGGAAGATCAGGGAAAACTCTGGTCCCTCTTTTAAAAATTAGCTTCAGTTGGCAGCTGCTCAGTCTGTGTTCTCGTTGCATGTGTGTGTTGGGGTGGTGCATGCACACACGCGTGCTGGCGCGCTTGCATGTGTGTGCCTGAGCCTGTGGAAGCCAGAGAGCAACTTTAGGTGTCTGTGGTGGTTTGAACAAGCACGACCTCCATAGGCTCACCTATTTGATTGACTGGTCATCAATTAGTAGTAATACCTGAGCAGGGTCAGGAGGTGTTGGCCTCGTTGGAGGAAGTGTGTCACCGGAACGGGGTTTTGAGGTTTCAAAAGCCCAAGCCAAGCCCAGTGTCTCTCTCTTCTTGCCGCCTGCCAATCCAGAGGTAGAACTCAGCTCCGTCTCAAGTACCATGTCTGCCTGCACGCCTTCATACTTCCTGCCATAGTGATAATGGACTGAGCCTCTGAACTGTAAGCCAGCCCCAATTAAATGCTTTCTTTTATAAGGGTTGCCTTGGCCGTGGTGTCTCTTTACAGCAATAGAACAGTGACTAAGACAGTGTCATTCCTCAGGAACTGTCCAACTTGTTTCTTGACATAGAGTCTCTCACTGGCCTGGCGCTCACCCATTAGGCAAGGCTGACTGGCCAGAGAGCCTCAGGGGTCCTCCTGTCTCCACCTCCCAGCCCTGGGATTACAAGTATGTGCCACCTTTGTAAGTGGGTGCTGGAGATGAGCCTCAGTTTCTCAGGCAAGTGCTGCAAACATTTTACCAACCAGGGACCTTCCTAGCCCTTATTATTATATCCAATACAGTCATTTATATCTTACATATGAGGTGACAGGTATAGGGACACCATAAATCCAACCATGGTCATACACACACACACACACACACACACACACACACACACAGCTTGCGATCTTTTCTTCCCTTATGACACTGAAGGCATATGAATACGTTGAGAAGATGAAAACATTTTCTTGCGTGGTGGCGCATGCCTTTAATCCCAGCACTTGGGAGGCAGAGGCAGATGGATCACTGTGAGGTTGAGGCCAGCCTGGTCTTCAGGACAGCCAAGATAACACAGAGAAAACTTGTCTCAGAAAAAGAAAAAAAAATGAAAGAAAGAAAGAAAAAGAAAAAGATTATTTTATTCTGTATTTTACTGGGACTCTGTCTGATCAAACTTGACCTCAAGCCTAGTACCCAGGTCTGAAATCCTGTCTCCTGCACATGACCTGCTGCTCACTAAAGAGCTGATATGAAATCTTTCCACATAGCCGCAGGCACGCACAGGATGAGAAACAAGTCAGATGGAAACCGCGTCCAAGCGCTGAACTCTGGAGCCCAAGCATATTTCAGTGTACTGGCTGCCATCCATAAACCTGACGTGCTCTTCAGGGGTTCAGTTAACCTCCGTGTTCCAATAGAATAATGAGCCAATCAGAAGGAGGGCCTCAACCAGAGAGCCAAAGGAAGGGACCGGGCAGACTAACTTCCGCAGGTCTCAAAGTGACATGAGGGACACTTATCACCTCAGCACCTGCCTCTACTGGCCAGTCGCCAAATCAGATCAGCTATAGCTGCCCATTCCACACATTGAGGGCTCTTTGTGCCTCTTCACAGTGCACTGACCTCTGGCACTCATGGCTTCACCTGTGGGTTCACAACCCATATTGGGGGGGGGGGGGTCTTGCCTATGGTGCAGTCTCAGTTCTACAGATCCCCCTCCCCGCTATAGAGATTAGTACATAAATCCTAAATAAATGAATGAATGAATTCCTCCCCCACTTCCACACCCGCCTCTGTGATGTTTTCCTTTTATAATCCGTCCTCTCTCTTAAGCTTGCCATAGTTCACCTGAGCTTAGCTTTAAATATGTGCATGCATGTCTAAAGTGTGGGGGCAGAGAACACACAGCAATTGCCTTAGAGACATGCATAGGCGACACCAACAAGACACACCTACTCCTCACCCACTAGAGAAGGCCCTGGGGCTATTTGGAGTAATAGTATTCCTGCAACCTTTATTGAACACTCTTTTTTTTTTTTTAATTAAAGGTTTTTATATTCACTGACTCATTTAGTGTGAACAATAACCTTATTTGGAGACTCTGGGCTTAGGATGTTGAACATCTTGTTCAAGGTCACACAGTTAGAGGGGACTGAGCAAGGAGTGGGGCTCAAACATAGCTGAATGAAATGTTGTGTTTAAACAGCTCATTGAAAAAAATAAAAATAAAATAAATAAATAAACAGCTCATTGTCCTACCTCCTCGGGAAAGGCTTTGAGAGAATTCTTGGCTTCCTAGAACTTCTTCAAGCTCTGTACCACGCTGTCCACCCTGCTTTTCAGCCACACATCTGAAGTCTGACTTCTTGCCCCTTGGCTCCCATGCTCCCAGAAAACTGTCTTTGGAGTCTCCAGCAGCTGAAGGGACAGAGGCCAAGCTCTGCCAATTATCTATCACACAAAGTGTCAGGAAATAAATTAACATTCAAATGCTTTTCAGGCCTTCCACCTCCCCTTATCTGAGACGAGGGAAACAAAAACGGACCCTTGGTTTGGAGGGCTCAGAAATTTCATTGGCACTGATGTTTCTAGAAGAACCCAAACCCATTTTCTCTTGGCACTTGAAACTAGGTTCCAGATGGAAGAAGTGGATGAATACTAATTACTTTTAGCCAAGGACATTGGAAGATCATCTCCCCCACCCCACCCCCACAATCTCAACCATCTGTTTCTGAATTCAACTCTCTCTGGACCTAGAAAATCGCTGGGCAAAATACACAGGGTAAAATTGATATGATTTTTTTCTACTTTTATTTATCTGAGAAGTGTTTATCGGATGTTTACTAACCCAGGCTAGATGCTTGGGAGTGATGGATCACAGCTGGCAGAGCTTCTCCCTCTAGGTGTTCAAGCCCAGTGAGAGAGTGGGAAAGGATCAAATGCTCTTCCCACATGTGGCCCAACCACAGCACTGAGCCTCCTACAAGATATGGGAGCAAAGCGCTCAGTGAGTGAGCTCACGGAGCCTAATGCAGGCGTGAGTGCCAGCCATGACACCGACTGTATCAGGACCACATGGGTAGCGATGAAATGGGACGCTTGACGATGTTCCATGTGATAGTAAGAACAGGTGGACACAGGGAAACACAGGCCAGAAACGGCAGCAGATGCCTGTGATCCCAGCACTCGGGAAGCAGAGGCAGAAGCAGAGGCAAAAATTCGAAACCAGATTTGTCCACATAGTGAGACCCACTCAAGGAAGGAAGGAAGGAAGGAAGGAAGGAAGGGGGATAGAGCAAGGAAGGAAGGGAAAAAAGAGAAGAAAGAAAAATAAAGGAAGAAAAAGAAAGGAAAGGAGAGGAGAGGGGAGGGGAGGGGAGGGGAGGGGAGGGGAGCGGAGGGGAGGAGGGAATGAGGGGACCATCTCTACACCTGGAGGCGTGCCCTGTGAGTTGGGGCTGGGGAGGCAGGGGATGGCCGGGACCCTCTCCTCCCAGAACATGGAGAACTGAGCTTAGGGGGTTCATCAAGAAACCCAATCACAATAAGAAGAGACCAAGGACTTTAAGCACTGAGATGACTCACACATCCATCTCAAAAGCCTTACTCCAGTTCCACACAAGTATTTAAGTAGCTAGCTGCCCCTCTCATGTGAAACAGGAAGCAAGCAGGACTCCTTCCCCCCTACTGAGAAACAACGTGTCACAACGTTATAACACCAGAAAGGCCACACACGATTCTTATTCCATATTTTGCAATTCCTTACCATCTATATCCTTTTAAAATTTTATCTTTATTCCAAAGTCCAAAAAGGAAGGATGGGAAGCCAGTAACTGAACCTTGAACATTTGAGATCCTCTATCTGCACTTCATGGCCTCGGCCAGGTTTTCCTCTTATTTGAAAGCATAACCCAGGCTCCCTGCAGTAGCCCTATCACCGCAATCTCCTGCACTCTCACCGCCCCTTCCTGATGTCACCCTTAGCCTGGAGTGGCCCTGGTGAGTCTCAAGATTCCAAGCATTCAGAGAACTAGGACAAAGCAGAACTGCACAAAGCCCTCACCGGATTCGCGTGACACACACTGCGGTGTCGCGCCAATTAGTGGAGCCACTCTGTTTTGTGAGTATGTGATTTCTAGGATGCAGACGGGAGCAGAATGGACGGAACCTATCAGCTACTGCAAGATGTACCCCAACAGTAACTATCAGAGCTACCAGAATACACACTTGTCTGAAACCCATATTATATAATTGCTCTTCTTCTCATTAAAATAATTCATAAACAAACAAAATGCATCAAAGTGTTTTTAAAGATAAAACAATTGCCAGGTGGTAGTGGCAGGTGCATCACTTTAGTCCCAGCACTCGGGAGGCAGAGGAAGGTGGATCTCCGAGTTCAAGGCCAGCATGCTCTACAGACAGTTCTAGGACACCAGGGCTACACAAGGAAAGCTTGTCTCAAAAAAAAAATGTTTTTAATGAAAATAAAAATTATTGTCAGAGGCAAATGAGATGTCCCACTCGGTACAGAGCTTGCCTTGCAAGCATAAGGACCCAAGCTCAACCCCTGAGACCCACGTTTAAAACGCCAGGCAAGATGGCATATACTTATACTCCCACACTGGGGAGGCAGAAACAGGAAAATCTCTGGGTCCACTGCCCAACCAATCTGTCTACTGCATACCCTCTAGGCCAATGCGAGCCTCTGTCTCAAAAGCAAGGTTGTCCTCCGGCTTGCACCTGCATATGAATACACATACATGCGCATACATACCCACAAATGTAAGAGTCACAGCAGACGGACCTTGACTCTTACACTTCTGTGTCCAGGTGTACAATACTTCACCCAGTGGCCAGACAGACATACAGCTCGCTTCCATCTGCCCCGGAGGTGGTTGAGTCTAACCTCCTCTCGCCCCACGTTAAACCTATTTGTCCTCCCATTTCTCAACACCCAAGTTCTTGCCAGCTTGTACGTGCAATGGCTTTCCTACAGTCATGGGCACAGTCGCTGTGAGGTCAAGGAAGAAAGGGCTTCAACACACTATCGTAGCTCTTCTTTAAAGTTAATTTGTTTGACGTTAAAATAAAAACGCATGAGGCTGGAAAGATGGCTCAGCAGTTAAGAGTACTTGCTGCTCTCAGAGGGAACTCACCTTTGGCTCCCAGCACCTCCATGATGCCCACAACCACCTGTGACTCCAGTTACGGGGGATCTGATGACCTCTTCTGGCTGCTGAAGGCACTGCACACACAGGATACAGACATCCATACAGGCAAAATCTCCATACACAGAAGGAAAAATTAATAAATCTTGAAAATAAAGAAAAAGAAAACATGTAATAAAGTATTATAAGATCTGTGGACAGAAGATAAACAGCAAAGGAAATTATAGAAACCTAAATAAGAAATACATTCACAGATTGAGAAACATAATTTGTGAAGATTTTTTTCATTTCTTCCCAAAGTTATTGATAAAATCAAAGCCACCCAAGTAAAAACCGTAGCAAGATTTTAATTGGAAACTAGAGATTTGTTATAGAATAGAAGAAAACCCAATGGATCAAAAATGACGTATACTATCTTGAATAAGAATAAAAGAGAATGATTTATTCTACCAAGCAATGAACTCATTTAATACAACATTGGTTGAGGTAGCATGATATTGGAGATGCCTAAACACGGGAATCCATGGGGCACAGTGAGAAATGCAGAAACAGAACGCCTAGCTCGTGACAAGGACCATGCTAGAGGCCAAGAAAGGAGGGCAGAGTCGTACGCCCTCCCCTCTGTGGTTCTAGAGCTGGGGCTCCTAATGCATCCCATGATAGTTGAGTCCCGCCAAGCTCCGCAGTGGGGGGGGGGGGGGCTGACAAGAGACTGGAAAAGGGGAGGAGAGAAGACGACACTGGTTTCCTGATTTGATTATTCTGTAAGAGTCTCTCAGGCAACTGCCTGCACGTTGATGGCCTTTTGCTCCCAGTGTGGAAACCTCATCCTCACAGTCCTACAGAACTGTGAGCACCAGTTGGACAGGACCTAACAGCCTGTGAGGAGAAAGCATATGGGGGACTGGAGAGATGACTCAGCAGTTGAGAGCACTGGCTGCTCATACAGATCACCCAGGTCCAATTCCCAGCACCCACGCGACAGCTAATATCCACCTGTGACTCCAGTTCCAAGGGATCTGATGCCCTCTTCTGACATGCATGAACACCAGACACAAATGTGGCAAACAGACATACATGCAGGCAAAAACGTTCATATATTTTTTAAAAATAATTAAAAAATAAAATAACTGTAAAAGTCTGGTGGTTTGTATTTGGTTGTTAATTATTTTGCTCCCCAAGGTGTGCTTGCTGTCTCTTACGAGCACATTTTCACATCCCCCTCTGTCCTTGTTGTGTGAGCCTTGCTCTACCTAATTTAAAGTTGATTGTTTAATTTTAAAAAAAAATGCTGAAGCCTGGGCAGGGCAGAAATGAGAGGCAGAGCTAAAGTTCACAGGCTTGGAGGAAGTAGAGGATCATGGGAAGAAGGAAATGGACAACAGGTAGAGGAGGAGGAAGGAGGAAACAGAGGTGCCATGGGTTGTTAGCATGGCGAGAAGCACATGGTTGGATCAGCATGGGTGGAGGAACGTTGGAAAGCATAAGCAAGCACTTATGGAATTGTGGGTGGAAATAGCCCAGATAGAAATTACTAGAACAAGTGGCATGGGATGTGGGGCCTGGGAGGTAAAAAGGTAGTTTAGGAGTTAACATCTGCCCAGCCCAGGGTTAAATAAGGCTTATCTAAAATCCATCTGGTGTTTGTTCTTTGATAGCAGGATAAACGAAATTGCTATAATAAGTATAGGTATTTAATAATAAACATTATTAGATATATTTTCTGCAACAAATAATATGATATAAAGGCTTATATATGATGTATAGGTGGATGGATAGATGTGGGATAGGTGAGCAAATGTGTGGGCGAATGTAAGATAGATGATTATAACATTAACGGATGAATGAATGATCTAGGATGGGTAGATGGAGTGAAATAAGAGTTTAGCCAGGCGTGGTGGCGCACGCCTTTAATCCCAGCACTCAGGAGGCAGGGGCAGGAGGGTTGCTGTGAGTTCGAGGCCAGCCTGGTCTACAAAGCGAGTCCAGGATAGCCAAGGCTACACAGAGAAACCCTGTCTCGAAAAAAACAAAAAACAAACACACACACACACACACACACACACACACACACACACAGAGAGAGAGAGAGAGAGAGAGAGAGAGAGAGAGAGAGAGAGAGAGTTTATGTAATGCAAATCTTTCAGTCATACTATGGTAGACATATCTGCCATTTGATTTTCTTTGCCCAGAACTTAACAAGGCTTTATTTCCAGCCTCATATTAGCAATAAAGTTGGAGACCATTTTCTGCAGACCCATGTTCTTTTCTAGTTGGTTATAGACTGGGAAGAAAATTCGTCTCTAAGATCTAGCCCCAGATAAAAGTAAGAAGAGAACTTTATTTCACATAAAGTGTCCTTCCATGTGTGCCAATTCTGACTTGAGTCAAAACATGAGTGCTTTTCCACTCAGACAGTCCCCTACAGAGAACAAAGGATAAACCAACAAACAGCTAACAGCTATTCTTCGAGCAGGAAGAGGGGCACTAGGCTAAGAGCATGTTTTCCTAACGTAGCCTAAAATGACAACCAGCCATCCGGAGTGGAGACTGGTGAAACCACAATTTCCAATCCAGTATTATATCTAATTGCAGGCCTCAGTGTTTTGGTCGTTCAAAGGAAACATCATTAAGTCCACCAAGAAGCTCCTATGGTCCACTCGGTACAGCCTGTCCAGGCTTTAGGACCAGTAGTAGTAAGATGGTTACACCCAGGCGCATCGTCCCATCACATGACAGCCACATGCAGGGTCCTTCTTTCTTTCTTTTTCTTTCTTTTCTTTTCCTTTTTTTGTTTTTTGTTTTTTGATACAGGGTTGGCCTGGACTCCCTTTATAGACCAGGCTGGCCTCGAACTCACAGAAATCCATCTGCCTCTGCCTCCTAAGTGCTGCGATTACAGTTGTGCACCACTACGCCCAGCTTTTTTTTTTTTTTGGAGGGGGTGGTTTGTTGTTTTGGTTTTTTGTTTTGCTTTACTTTTCATTCCAGTTATAAAATGAAATCTGAATGTCTCTGCCCTTTAACCATTATTCCCAAACCTTAACCCCTCTTATGATAACAGAATTCATACTGGGGCCTGTTTCCTTCAAGACTCCTTTTTTTTTTTTTAACATGCACATAATCACATATACATGTTTCTTGTTTTAAAAACAAAACAAGATCAAACTCAGCAAGACTCTTTATTTTTGATCACTGCTTATAACGAGCTTTCTGAGGGGCTAGGGAAATGGCTGTGTGGGTAACGAGCTGGCTGTGTAAGCAGGGGGACCTCAGTTCCAAGCCCTGGTAAGCACCGCACAGGCCTGGGTCGGGCAGAGACAAGTGGACCCATTAAGATCACTGGCCAGCCAGTCTAAGTGAAACAACCCTGTCTCAAAACAGTAAGGTAGAAAAGTGATTGAAGGAAACATATTGGCATCAACCTCTGGTTTCCACACTCACCACACGGATACACACACACACACACACACACACACACACACACACACACACACTTCCATTATGATCATTCTCAAAGCCCTAATTCATGTTTTTCCATGGTTACAAGGTAAGAGACTCTGCCCTGTCCCGTCCACCCTTCTGTCATTTCACATGTGCTGGGGTTTTGGGGTTTTGGTTTGGTTTGAGGTTTTTTTTTTTTTTTTTTTTTTTTTTTTTTTGGAGTTTTGTTTGTTTTGGGTTTGGGGGTTTTGGATTTTCGAGACAGGGTTTCTCTGTGTAGCCATGGCTGTCCTAGACTCGCTTTGTAGACCAGGCTGGCCTCGAACTCACAGTGACCTGCCTGCCTCTGCTTCCTGAGTGCTGGGATTAAAGGCGTACGTCACCACCGCCCAGCTCACATGTGCTGTTTTTAAAGATGTGTCTACCTACAGCTTTTTCAAGACCTACCCTTAGGCCTCTGGATCCATTTTTCTGAAAGCACCAAAACCCAGGAGTGCCTAAAAGATTAGGAAACCCAGATCCTGGTCTCTCATTGACACAGCTTGTACTCCGGAGCCGCCAAAGGGATCAGGTAGGTGCCCAGACTTTATCTGAACAACACACCCTGGCTTGCTTCTTCTGCCTTGGTGTTCTGCATCCCCACGCCTTTACGAAGTTGTCCTAGGAACTCTTCTGTAATAAGCAGGTACATAGAAATTCTCACAGCAGGTGTGTCTGGGGAGATGACCCAAGCTGTGTAATGTTCCACGGTACAGAGCATACAGGACATTCCGTGATTTACTGAACTGGCACTCTGTGAATGGTTCGTTTGCTTTCCATCCTAGAGCATGCTGGGCACACATCTGCACACAGTCCCATAAAAGAGTTCTTGAGCCAGGTGTGGTGATACACGCCTTTAATCCCAGCACTCGGGAGGCAGAGGTAGGTGGATCCCTGTGAGCTCGAGGCCAGTCTGGTCTGCAAAGTGAGTCCAAGACAGTCAAGATAGCATAAACCCTGTCTCAAAAAACTGAAAAAAAAAAATGGGGCTGGAAAGATGGCTCTGAAGTTAAGAGCACTGGCTGCTCTTCCTAAGGTCCTGAGTTCAATTCCCGGCACCCACATGGTAGCTCACAACTGTCTGTAACTCCGGTTTCAGACGATCCAACACCCTCTCACAGACACACATGCAGGCAAAACACAGTGCAAATAAAATAAAATAAAATATTTAAAAGAAGAAAAAAGAAAGAAAAAGAGTTCTTAATTGCACCCCCATTTGGGCCACTCTAATGAGTGGGATGGCCAAGTCATGTCTGGCTTTCGGCTAACGTATTTTCAAGATAAGAATGTAAATATGGCTGCAAGGTACCCACTACCTTTATTAGCTGCGGTGAAGAGGAATGACTCAGTGTGTTTTGTTGCTTTTTCCTGGAGTCAAGATCAAAAAGTCCAACTCACACAACTTCCCTGGTCTCAGATTCCTAGGTAATCAATGGTTATCACACACTCCAAACTCAACAGGCTAGATCCTGCTGAGGTGGGCTGAGATGTATGTGCTAGTACACATGCACGTGTGTGTTGGCATGTGTCTCTTCAGGGACACCATCCATTGTGTAGCCTTTTGCTAACTCTGTGACAGGATTTCTCAGTGACATGGAGTTCACCAACTAAGCTAGGCTGGCCAGTCAGAGACGTGCTGTCTCCTCCCCAAACCTGGGCTTACGAGCACACAGGGAACTCAGTCCTCATGTTTGCAAGACAAACACTAACCAATGTAGCATCTAAAGACACTGAAAGGGTTCGGTGTTAATTTTTGAAATGAGGAGTAGAGAAATCAACTGAAAACTGAGAAACCTCTGAAAAGCACGGTTTCCGACTGTCTCTTTTTCTGTCTTGCCACCAGGCTTCCTGCACATGGGTTTCTTTGCACAGAATCTAATGCAACAAAGTTGCTTTGCGCCTCCCTCCTTATGGATAGACGGGCATGGGAAGCCGCCTCTGACTGCAGATTTCCACTCATCGAATAGTTTCTAAATGAACTTTCAAGATTGCAACAGCTTCGCCTGCATTAAATGTACCTGGGAGGAGAGCCACCTCTCTGAGGTTTTCCTTTCCAGAGCAATGAATGCAGTCGGTCCAGTTACAACACACGGCATCACGTGAGAGGAGAGGTAGGACTGTTGCCATCCCTGCCTCACATGGCAGCGCACCTGAGAGACAAACCTGATGGCAATGCCAGCCCTGATGACAACCCAGGCCCAGCTGGGGATGGATGGAGACAGAATTCCCTTTGTGCATTACGTACAACTTTTCTCTTTTCTGGTCAGGGATGGCAAAGACTAAAATGGGTTTACTGACCTACATGTGTCACGGTCTCTGAGGAGTTCATCCCCTCCTATAATAAAAACAAAGGGCTCAGCTAAGTTCCTGGGACTTCATAGCTTCTCGTTTAAGTGAAATTGGGTCAAGCCATCCAGGAAAAGAAGAATTAAATTCTGCCCAGAAAAGTATTACAGGGATATGTGTGTGTGTGTGTGCTCACAGAGGCCAGAGAACACCCAGTTTATCATCTATACAGGAAGGCTTCTACCTCCTTTGACCAACTGGTCCTCTCTGCCCCTCTACCCCTGAACTAGAAGCACCCACACTCATGCCCAGCACTTTCACAGTGCTTGTGAAGACCACACTCAGCCCTTTGTGCTTACAAGACATCACAGACTGAGCCTCCGTCCCCAGCCCCACCCTCCAGCATCCCTGCCTTGGTACTGAGTGCAAAGGTTATGCTGCAGACCCTGCACTCTTAAATTCAGAAGAGGGCCCGAGATTGAGCCATGATAAGGGGTGATGAAGGACCAGAGATTTTTCTAAACTTACGTGGCTCACTCCAAACCAGCTCATTACTAGCAAGTCAGAGGCTACAGCCTGCTTCCCTCACTCCTGGCCTGGGGCTCTTTCCACTAAAACACAGCAACCAATGTTATTAGGAACACGGAGAACACAGGAGACAACAGACGATATGTCAAGGCCGCCCTGCTGCCCTTGCCAACACCTTCATTAGCTATGCTGCCGCTGACTGACTGCTGTGCTTAGATTGTTAAACCTGGAGATCCTTAAGAAGAACAAGCAGGGACACTGTCACATCATGTCGGCATCACAGCTACCCAGAGCATCACAACACGCCGGGAGCATCATTAGCATGGCTGATGTAAAGAACACCGAGTTCTCCACGCCCAAATGTACATCTCCACTGGCCCAGGGCAGGGCCTGTCTCATCAGTCACCACTGTGACAGTGCTGGCAGGAGCTAGGGCAGCCTGAACAGAGACCAGAGCATCACCCTTCGGGTGTTGGACTTCTTGAAAGAACGGATTCCACTTTACATTTTTCCACGCATCTCACACTGCAACAAGGAACAGCTCAAGACTTGGTACCAGATAAAGAGGGAGATTTGTCACCCAGAAAGAGATCTCATGGTCCTGACAACTGGGCAGAACACCTTGCAGGAAAGACCAGGAACACAATAAAGATGGGTCCGTACAGGCAGAACCACACCTTGGCCAAGACTGCTGGGACTGTTATACAGGTTCTTGCCCGCTGTTAGGACCTAAACCTCATGCCAGGACCCCAAGTATGGACTCCAGGGGTCATTATATTTGTTTTCTTTCCAGTTTTGTCACACTGAATAAAATCTATTTTCTCTGCTTTTTGGGAGGGTGGTTGAGTTCAGCCTGTTAGGTCTAACAACCGTTAGACACTAACAATTCTGGTAGCTATCAGATGTTTGGCCTGGCCAAGTTCTGGATACTAAACAAAACAATTACTATTTGGGAGCAGAGGGGGAGTGGCTTAGTATGTAAAGTGCTTGCTGTACAAGCACAAGGGACCGAGTTCAATCCCACCACACACCTAAAGCGCTGGCGGCGGATGCGGGGGGGGGGGGGGGGGAGGCGGAAGGGGGGGCATACCTGCAATGCCAGGGACGGGAAGCAGAGAGTGGTGGATCTCTGGACAGCCTAGCTATTCCACAGACTGACTTTACTGTTCCCACTCCCCTCACAGGCTGGCTGTTGGCTGACACCGCCACTTGGCCTGGATGCAACCCAGCCCCCTTAGGGTACCATATCCTGCTGTTCAAAGTGACAAGACTATTGACCCTAACAAGATGCGTCCCTCCCGGGATACGTAGTATCACCAAGAGCAGCTGCCTACCTGATGATGCTTTCTAAGGCCACCTTGGTCTCCTAGAAGAGACAGCAAATTTCTTTTCTAGCTTTGAATAGGAGGCCCAGCTTAAATAGAAGATATATAGAAAGAAACCTGAAGTCTGTGTCTCTTTAAAAAGATGAAAGCTTTTATGATTTTAAATTACACAATAGATGTAAGTGTCCACACTGTAAAAGATTCTGAGAAATTTCCAGAAAATATGAATGACCTTTTTAGGTGAGGGTCTAGTGGTGGTGTGTAGCTGCTGGGGGTGAAGGCTCATTTGTCTTCAGGGGTATGTTGTGCAAAATTCAGTAAATAACCTCGCACGTACAAGCAACCCTAAGTAAACTAGGTAAATCATAAGAAGGAAAAAAAAAGACATGAGAGTAGGAAGAAGGGAACTCTTTGGGTAGAAGGAGATTCAAATCCCAAAGGGAGTGGGATGAAAAGGGGGAAACGGTCATGAATGTGTTTAAAATATATCACACATATGTTGAAAATAATATATAAAATTATTTTAAAACACAAAGATCTGATGTAAAAATGGCCAACTTCTGCAAAACTAAATGACCTCTGCTGATAATACACCATGTGCCTGACTTACTAGCCTTTTTTTTTCTATTCATTGCAAAGGAGATAGAGGGATGGTTTTCTACTACACAACAGCATGCACTCAAAATATTTCCAGATTCGCACATATGTGTCTATTTCATTATTTGTAACTATAATATAACTTCCACACTATAATTTTTAGGTACTAGAAAAAAAAAACTTGAATTCCTCCTGCCCCCACCTCCCAAGGATTGGAGTTACAAAAATGTACACCCAAATCTGTATATTGTTATTGTTTTTGTTTGTTTGATTTTTTTTTTTTTTTGAGACAGTCTTACTACATAGCCCTAACTCTCCTGAAACTCACTATGTAAACCAGGCTGGCCTTTACTACAAGGAGATCTGCCTGCCTCTGCCACATGCAGCTGGGATTAAAGGCATGCACCACCACACATGCCTTGTGTATCATTTTTTGTTTGTTTGGATTTTTATTTTGTTTTGTTTTGTTTTCGAGACAAGGTTTCTCTCTGTAACCCTGGCTGTCCTGGTGCTGTGTCCCACCACACCCGGGATGTACCATATTTTTTAACCATTTGAATTGTTTCAAATATATCCATACTCTATTTGTAAACACAGCCCTCGGGTGGAACCTTGGAAGTTTGAGGCTAGTTTTGACTGCATAGCAAGATTTTGTCTCCATAAACAAAAACTCAAAGCAAGAGTGGCTGGAGGGATAGCCTCAGTAGCTGACAGCACAAAGTTCATTTCCAGCTGACCACATGATGGCTCACAACTATCTGTAACTCCAGTTTTGAGGAACCCAATGCTTCACAGGCAGTAGGCACACCTGAATGTAGGCCTTCTATATATGTAGAATAAATAAAATGTGCTTTATTTACAAATTTTAAAGTCATTTAGGATTTGTGGATTCAGATCACTCCAGAGGGAGGAATACTCTTCCTGGGTGAAGAGAGCCAGGTGCTGTTTGTGCCCAATGGGGAAGGTATAGATGACCAGGCTCCCAGAATGCTTCTCTCTCAGACTAGAGAGAGTATTCTGTGAGATAAGATCGCCCCACCTCCCTCTGCCCTGGAGTCTCCTTACACTGACTTCAACTTGCATAATGTAAGTTCTGGAAGAAATTTCAGGTTACTTCAGGTCAATGGTTCTCAACCTTTGTTGCATATTAAAATCACCTAGGGAACGTCTAAAAATACCTGTGAAGCTTGAGCAAAGGACGGTCAGCACCAATCCGGACAGACTGTGAGTCAGGCTCAAACTCCGGAAAGACTGCAGTTGACTCTTAAGTGTAATCAAAATTAAGAACTAACTCAGGTCAGCTCACTCACACCATCCGTCAGGTCACTTCTAGATTCCCGCTGTCACCTCCACAGCATGAGGCTCACTGCTTTCCATGTAGCTGATATCTAATAAAGGGTGTTAACTCACCTCAGAGTTACTGTCCAAGTACTCTGTAACAGACATGAAATACTTTGTTGTTGCTGTTGCTGTTGCTGGATTGGTTGTTTTTATTTTTGCTTCCTTGCTTGTTTTGTTTGTTTGTTGTTTTGAAACAGAGTCACTCTGTGTATCTCCTTGAACTCTTTGTGTAGTCCAGGCTGGCCTCGAACTCACAAAGATCTGCCTGCTTCTGCCTGTCATTGCTGAGATTAAAGGCGGACACCACCATGTCATCTGAAAAAAAAAAAAGCTAGAAGTTCTATACATCAAGAAAAAAGAAACCCAGTGTAACTACACATGCTGGCAGTCCCAGCAAGGAGGCAGGAGGATTGCCAGGAGTTCAAAGCCAGGCTACAGAGTAAGACTGTCTCAAAAAAAAAAAAAAAAGTAATGACTAAATGATAAATAAAGATATAAAATAAAAGGAGAGAATGCTATTTCCAAGCCAGAAGAGTTAACACCTTACACTTTTACATTGTCCCAGGATGTAAACTAGAAATTCCCAGAGAAAATACTGAGAGAAGGAACATCTGGCCAAGAGTTGGGCAGTGGACACAAGGAAGAGGAGAGGATGGGGGACACAGGACACAAAGTAGAATGCAGGTGTAAAAAAAAGTGCCACAATGGAGCCTGTTATTTAGTATGCTAACCGGATTTAAAAAATAAATAAATAAATGAACAAGCCTGAGGATGTAGCTCAGTTGGTGGAGTGCTTGACCAGCACACACGTCATTAACACAACATAAGCCAGGGGTGGTGATGCATATCTCTAACCCCAGCACTGGGGCGTGGAGGCAGGGGAATCAGATGTTCAAGGTCATCCTTGGCTACATAGGGAGTGAAGGCAGCCTGAGGCACAGGTGACCTCATGCTGCCGGAGGTGACAGCGGGAATCTGGAAGTGACCCGAGGGATGGCGTGAGTGAGCTGACCTGAGTTAGCGCTTAACTTCGGCTGCACTTCAGAGTCAGCTGCAGTCTTTCGGGAGTTTGAGCCCTGTAGGACAGTACCAACAATAATCAGTGCATAAGCCAAAACAAAAGGACACTTTCCCCGTCTTACTAGACTCTGCTCCCCAAGACTGCCTTTCGGAAAACTCAACTGACTAATGAAATCAGACCCAGCAAAACAAGGAAGACTGTTGGCTTCACGCTCCCCTGGTAGCTATGGTTACACGGTTTGTTTACTGAGATGCCTGGGATAACCTGTGTGAGCAGAAGCAACATTCTTTAAACCCCTGAGCCTAGGTTTTGTCATAGCTTAGATACAGCAGGCTGGAGCAAGGACACGATTAGCTCATAGTGTTTCAGGAAAGGCGGAACGCATTGTTCTAAGACCAGAACATCTAGGGGGCAGCCAGATGTTCATAGCTATTCTTTTTCATTCTTTAGAATGGTTTCTTCCAACATGCACTGATAGGAAAGGCAAGGCAAGGTGATGTGAGGTAGCACAGGTGTGAAGGGGGCCTTGGGATTCAGTCTAGAAAGTGACATGCCAGAGCAGCAAGATGGAGAGGCCCGGGACTAGGAGGAAAGGGAAGAGACCAGAAAGCACTCTTTTCTCTTACAGCAGGGAGAGCTGAGCTCTTGAACCAACTGCACGTGTTTGCCTTTGTTTTGCCTTGGCCTGAGCTAGCCAAAAAGCTGTGGGTGGCTGGATGTCCCAGCCTATTGTTTTTATAGAGCTACATTTTAGAGGGCTAATTGTTGGAGTCCTTGTCTCTCTTCCCAACAAGAAGAAGGCTTTGTTATGTAGTTAAAATCAGCCTGCCTGAGAGATGAGGTCTTCTCTTTCCCGGTCATGATCCGCCTCTAAAAGGAAAAGAGACAATACTTCTTTTTAAGTTCGCTGATGAGGTTTCCTCGATGGGAGACTAACTAAAGTTGTCTATCAACACAAATGATGGCCACCTTGTCCTGTGACAGCATCCAAACACCAGGAGGTCAGGTCCTTTAATCCTAGCACTTGGGAGGCAGAGGCAGGTGGATCGCTGTGAGTTCAAGGCCAGCCTGGTCTGCAAAGTGAGTCAAGGACAGCCAAGGCTACACAGAGAAACCCTGTCTCGAAAACCTGATAGTAATAAATAAATAAATAAATAAATAATATAATAATAATATATATTTTTATTATTATTATATAGATTTATTATTATTATATAGAAGGAAGAGTTGGTGGATCTTAGCGTGAAGAAGACAAGAAGAGAAAGAAGGGACAGAGAGGAGGAGAGGGGTGTACA
Source organism: Acomys minous (assembly GCF_964271855.1). Lineage (NCBI taxonomy): Eukaryota > Metazoa > Chordata > Mammalia > Rodentia > Muridae > Acomys > Acomys minous. The sequence continues at coordinate 7,895,110 of NC_140494.1, read as the reverse complement.
AGATGGACTGTCCTTCAGGAGAGAGCTTCGTTAAGACAGCTGATGCCACAGGCAGCCAGTCAGCACAGTGCTCAGACACACACACACACGGTTGTTTTGACATTCCCCATGGTGTGTTTCTACAACCGCCTCAGCCCCTACCTACAGCGGGACCTGTGACATTTCCATGTCCGTGCACCCAGATGGACATCAGCCCTTGAGCTTCGTCTGCAAATTGTTGCCTTCCCAGGAGTTGGCACCCAACTCACAAAACTGACATTTCTCTGATGAGCTGCTGTCGAAATTGATTGTTCTAGGATTAAAGGATTGTCTTCTGTGGTTTTCAATCAAAGGTAAACTGCTTCAGACTTTTCTTTGGGAAAAACTGCCAAAGTTGCTTCACGAAAGTACCATAGCAAATGCGCTCTGGTTTTTTGTTTTGTTTTGTTTTAAGTTCCCCCAAGATGGAGCAATGTTCTGGGAAGTACTCCAATACCAGGTCACTGTGTGGAATGGACACAGCAAGCTCCTTGCCCCAGTCCAAAACCATTTAGTATGGGCTGAGGATGTAGCTCAGTAAGCCGAGTCCTTGCTTAGCATCCATGAAGCCCTGTGTTCAACTCCCAGCACAGCAGGAGCCTAGTGTGATGGCTCATGGCTGTAATCCTTGCGAGCAGAAGTGTCAGAAGTTCAAAATCATCTTCAGATAGTGAGTTGGAGGCCAGCCTGTGCTACATGGCACACAGCCTGAAAAGCTTATATATTATCCTTGGACGAAGGACAGTTCTGGCATTAAGCCAATGAGAACAGGTATTGTCCTGGGGTTACTATTGCTGTAATAAAACTCCATGGCCAAAGCAGCTTGGGGAGGAAAAGGCTTCCACATCACTGTTCATCACGGAAGGAAGTCAGGACAGGAACTCAGATAGGGCAGGCACCTGGAGGCAGGAGCTGAGCAGAGGGCATGAATGTGCGCTGCTTACAGGCTTGCTCATCATGGTTTGCTCAGCCTGCTTTCTTTTTTTTTTTTTTTTTTTTGGTTTTTTGAGACAGGGTTTCTCTGTGTATCCCTGGCTGTCCTGGACTCACTTTGTAGACCAGGCTGGCCTTGAACTCACAGTGATCCGCCTGCCTCTGCCTCCCGAGTGCTAGGATTAAAGGCGTGCGCCACCACGCCTGGCTCAGCCTGCTTTCTTAATAGAACCCAGGACCACCAGCCCGCCCAGGGGTGGCCGCACCCAAAATGGGCTGGGTTCTCCTCCATCAATCATTAATTACAAAAATGTCCTATAACCGGATCTTATGGAGACAAATGTCTCAATCAAAGTTCCCTCCTTTCAGAGGATGCTAGCTTGTGTCAAGTTGACATAAAACTGGACAGCACAGGTATTAGAGCTAATCTTAGCCAAAGGCCAGGAAACAAGTGCATATTTGCTCCTTAAAAGAGAGTGGCACACGCCTTTAATCCCAGCACTTGGGACACAGAGGCAGGTGGGTCACTGTGAGTTTGAGGCCAGCCTGGTTTACAAAGTGAGTCCAGGATAGTTCAAGGATACACAGAGAAACTTTGTCTCGAAAAACTAAAAAAGAAAAAAAAATTGAGAGAGAGAGGAGACAGATAGAGAGAGAAAAAGAAAGAGACAGAGACAAAAACTCTGAGAAAGTTTGGGTCTAGCGACAGAGACAGACACCATGGAATAGCAATGCCCTGGAGCCAAACGGGGAGAAAAAGGAAACTGCCAGAACTGCGTGGAGCATCTGTCAGGTCCCTAAAGCCTGAGTTGGCTCCTCAGCCAGTAGCAGCTGCTGCACCTGATGTGAACAGCCTCTGACAGGTGGTAAGATGCTGCCTCCTGGGAAGTCTCCAGTGTTATCACTCAGTGCTAGCTGCACACATCTGGAGTGTTTCTTTGTGAACCTTGGTTGCTCATCAACAGAGTAGGAGAGTTGCATTGGCAGATCTTGACTGTCTCATTTCCAACCATCTGGGCTTCTAGGACTAAGTGGCTCCTACTGTGTGTGCTACTTCTTGTTAAGAGTTGATACTTGGGCTGGACAGATGGCTTAGAGGTTAAGAGCACTGGCTGCTCCTCCAAAGATCCTGAGTTCAATTCCCAGCAACCACATGGTGGCTCACAACCATCTATAATGAGATTTGGTGTCCTCCTCTGGCCTGCAGGTGTACATGCAGGCAAAACATAAGTAAATAAATCTTTAAGAGAGAGAGAGAGTTGATACTTGCTGGCCAGTGGTGGCTCACACCCTTAATGCCAGCACTGGGTGGTGGGGGGGGGGGCAGAGGCAGGTGGATCCCTGTGAGTTTGGGGCCACTAGCCTACAAAGCAAGTCCAGGACAGTGAAGAGTACAAAGAGAAACCCTGGTTCAAAAAACAAAACAAACAAACAAAACAAAACAAAAAAAGAGTTGACACTTTTCTTCAACCTTCCTTTTGGATGATAAGCCCAAAACTAAGCCCCTGTAGGTGGCTCTAATTCTGGTCTTTAAAGTCACACACTAAATAAGTGTAGCCCTTTTGTAAGTAAAATCAAGATGTTTCAAAATAAGCAACTTCTAGCTGGGCAAGGTGGCACACGCCTTTAATCCCAGCACTCGGGAGGCAGAGGCAGGTGGATGGCTGGGAGTTCAAGGCCAGCCTGGTCTACAAAGCGAGTCCAGGACAACCAAGGCTACACAGAGAGACTCTGTCTCAAAAAACAAAACAAAAAAACAAAAAAAAAAAAAGAGCAACTTCTGCATGGTAAATGGTAGTTAAATCTAAGTACCATAGATAGTTGAATCTCATGTGTAATTTGATTAAAATTCACCATCTTGTCTTTCTTAAAGGCCAAATAAATGTATCAGATGAGAGAGAGAGAGAGAGAGAGAGAGAGAGAGAGAGAGAGAGAGAGAGAGAAATGGAGACAGACACTACTGTTTCTTCTGTCATTCATTTTTTGGGGTAGTCTCATGTAGCCCAGATGACCTTGAACTTCTGATTTCTCCTGCCTCCACCTTCTAAGTGCTAATCATCTGGTTTTTGTGGTTCTGAGATTAAACTCATGCTAGGCAAGCACTCTACTTCCAAAATGAACCACACCTCCAGCCCCTCTCTTGTCTCTTGCAAACGTTCCTATTACCTAACACAGCCACGGACAACAGCAGGATCTTCATAAATTCTGAGTGAGTAAATAAGTGGAGCCAGGTAACTCAGCTCTTCTGACTTCTCTTTTTGGTTGTTGTTGTTGTAGTACTTGTTATTTAGGGGGGGGTTGTTTTTGGTTTTTGGTTTTTCAAGACAGGATTTCTCTGTGTAGCCTTGGGCTGTCCTGGAATCACTTTGTAGACCAGGCTGCCCTCAAACTCACAGCAATCCACCTGCCTCTGTCTCCCAAGTGCTGAGATTAAAGGTGTGCGCCAATGCCATCTGGCCTCTTCTTGCTTCTTGATGGCAGCACTTCTGAGGAGTGACAGCATCTCTCCTGATCTCCATGCCTTTGCTTGACCTGCCTTCTGCATCTTCTGGTTTGAGCCTTGTCCTTTGTGTGCTCCTGTTTTAAAGGGCTAAGAATTACTTGTCCAGATGTGATCTGCCTTAATGTATTCCCTTTGAGAAGACAGGTTCATGACTGGACCGAAGGATGTTTTTTTCATCCAGCCTGACTCAGAATACCTGCTTTCATTCAGCCTTTCCTTGCTCTCGGCCCAATCACAGGCCTGGGCAGAACTGGAGTGGGGTTAACATCTTTCAGAAAATTAGTGAGCCTTTACGAGCACTGACTTCTCTTCCAGAGAACCCAGCTTGTTCCTTGTTCCCCAGCATCCACAGTTAACAGCTATCTATAATTGTCTATAACTCTAACTCTAAGAGATCCAATGCCCTCACTGGCCCCATGAGCCCTACATACATACATACATACATACATAAATACACATACATACATGCTGGCAAATAAAAATAAAATCTCAAATATATATGGTTTTTCATGAGGGGTTTCTCTATGTAGCTTTGGCTACTTGGACTAAATTTATACACCAGGCTGGCCTCGAACTCACTGAGTGCCGGGGTTAAAGGCGTGCGCCACCACCGCCCAGCTCTCAAAACATATATTTTTTTTTAAAGATTTATTTATTTATTATGTATACAGTGCTCTGTCTGCCTGTACACCTGCATTCCAGAAGAGGGCATCAGATCACATTATAGATGGTTGTAAGCCACCATGTGGTTGCTGGGAATTGAACTCAGGACCTTCGGAAGAGCAGCCAGTGCTCTTAACCTCTGAGCCATCTCTCCAGCCCCCTCAAAGCATATTTTAATGAGTACATCATGACACTGGTTCCGAAAGGCCAGAGTGTCTGCAGACAGGCCCATCCATGTTGACCAGACCCCTATTCCTGACGCCTGAGATGGAAGACACCTTGGTCCTTCCCTTAGTGTCTGCCGTGCAGAGCGGACCCACAGTCTTTCTGTGTGAATTACTATCTGCTCTACATTCCACATCTGGAGCCTGGAACGGCACAAACAGTCGAAAGGGACCCCCTTTCCCCTTCACAGCGGCGGGCGAAATAGATATTAAGCCCACAAAGTGATGAAGTGGCAAAATGATGATTTCTCTCACCACTTCTTCCCTTGTCCATTGAAAACCTACAAAGCGAACCATAGAGAAAAGGCAGGGTGGAGGTGATGGGGGGGCAGGTGGAAAGCAGGCCCCAGCAGAAGCCCTAAAGGGAAACCTCAAAGCACAGGTCTGCCTCCAGCGGACGCTGTTTCAGAGGCAGTGTGTCCCTGACCCTGTTACCATCGTTTTCCTGCTTTCTGTTTCTCTGTATATACTTGTCAGCTCCGAGGAATTTCATCCACCGATGCATTGTGGAGCTTAATGACAAAGTGAAGAAAGCCTTGGATTGGGTTACCCCAAATCTCAGAGCTGTACCAAAGATGCTCAATTTGTTATCTCAGTACGAGCTGCAAAGAACTGCCCAACCAAGACAGCCCCATCTGGAGTCATCAGAAAGTGGTTTGTACAAAGTATCAACATGTGTCAGATTAAAAAGACTTTGTGTGGTGGCGCATGCCTTTAATCCCAGCACTTGAGAGGCAGAGGCAGGCAGATCACTGTGAGTTCCGGGCCAGCTTGGTCTACAGGCCATGTCCAGAACAGCCAAGGCTACACAGAGAAACCCTGTCTCAAAATAACAAAAAACAAAAAACAAACAAACAAACAAACAAAGAAACCAAAAAGCCTTTGGTCTTTGGTGTTTTGTTTTCTCTTTGCAGAGTTGAGCATTGAACTCAGGGCCTTCAGGAGGCAAGACAAGCTCTGAGCTACACCCCCAGCCCTTTTACTGTGTCCTTTGAAGAGATCTACTTTTTTGTTTTCCCTTGATGAGACTCTGGAGTTCTTGCTTTCTTCACACTTGGGTGTTTGGAGTGAATCAGCTAGATTGCTTCTGACAAGGAATTGCCAAGTACCCACACAGTTTCTGCCTCTCCTTCTTGGCACAATGACTTGCACGTCACAGGCATTCCAGAAATATTTGCTGGTGGGGATAATCTTCCTAGCCTCACTGGAATAACTAAAATTCACTCCTCTAGGCTGGACAGGAATTGAATCTGGTGAGCAGTGGAAGTGAGGGTGTTACTTACCCAGGCTACCCTCTGTCTGACTGTCCCACCTCAGTCTCTCTCGTAATGAGATGTCAGGGGTACTGCCACACTTTGATGTTTTGTTATTATTGGATGTAAGATTTACTTACTTTATAGACCAGGTGTGGTGGCACACACATTTAATCCCTGCATTTGGGAGGCAGAGGCAGGGGGATCACTGTGAGTTCGAGGCAGTCTGGTCTGCAGATAGAGTCCAGAACAGCCACGGCTACACAGGGAAAACCTGTCTGGAAAAAAACAAAAACAAAAAACAAACAACAAAAAAGGTTTACTTACTTTATGTTTGTATTTTGTCAGCATGTATGTATGTGCGCCATGTGCCTGCAATGCTCATGGGGGCCAGAAGAGGGCATTAGATCCCCTGGAACGGGATTTGGGAACTGGGAATTAAACCCCAGGGACCCCAGGAAGAGGAGCAATGGGTCTTAACAGCTGAGGCAAGCAGGCTTCGACCTTTTCCAACTTACTTTATTTGGGATTCTTTAATGTTTATACCTCCCTTCCAACCCACCTACCCTAGATAGGAGAGAAAAGAGGTTAATGGGAACAGGAGAAGTAGACCTTGTTGCATTCAGTTCCTGGGAGCGATTCCCCTGGCGTAGTCGGCAGGATTTCAGCAGACCAGCAATTCCACCAAAGTTGCTGCTGGAACCTGGAACAGCAGCCGGAACCTGGAGCCCCGAAGCATTCTCTGGAGTGATTGTCTAAGAACATCTCGAAGTGGAGTGATGAACAACCAAACAATACCAAGACCCAAAAATCCCCAGCCTCCTGTTTTGGGCTCATATATACAATCTCCTCTCAGAGTCTGTACTAAGATGAGTCTCAGCTGGCACAAACCAAGCCCCCACACGAGGTGGTTCGTCTTCTAGTGGATAAACACCTGATCTTTCACAAGTCTGTTCCCCATCCTACACTTGGAATCAAAACAAAAACATGTGTACATCCACTACAGAGCCATCTCTCCAGCAAATTGTTGTTCCAAACAGCTGTTTTAAGGGCATTTTAATGAGACTATTTTTATACCATCAGGACACCTTAACATCCAAGAGTGTCATGATAGTTAAGCACAGAATGAAAATAAAACTGGGTATCTGTGGGGGGAAAAACTGAGAGCTGCTTTCACTCTAAGAGGCAACCAGGTGCCCTGGCCAGGCCTGTTGCAGGCAGGAATATACCTTAAATACTCTGAAAGGTGGAGGCCAAGATCGTGGAAGTCAGAGCACCACAGAGCTGGCTGGGATGTCACAGAGCTCATCAGCAAAGAATATTAACACGTCTACAGTGACGTCATTCATTCATTTTGTGAGACCAAACCACGAAAATATGCCTTGCAGGTTAAGAGTTCTGTGTGCAGTTAAGAATAAGTTCCTATCGGGAGGCAGAGGCAGGTGAATTGTATGAGTTTGAGGCCAGCCTGGTCTACAAAGTGAGTCCAGGGTGGCTGGAAAGATGGCTCAGCGGTTAAGAACACTGAGTGCTTTTCCAGAGGTCCTGAGTTCAATTCCCAGCAACCACATGGTAGCTTACAACCATCTATAATATGATCTAAAGTGCATTGTATACATAATAATTTTTTTTAAAAAGCAAGTCCAGGACAGCCAAGGCTACACAGAGAAACCCTGTCTGGAAAACCAGAGAGAGAGAGAGAGAGAGAGAGAGAGAGAGAGAGAGAGAGATTCCTCTCTTTGTCCTATGTTTGTTTGACCTGTCTGCTCCAGATGCACTTGATCACAGGTTGATGGGAGGTACCTGGGCAGGAAATACATCAGCATATTTGCTTGTCCCTGACTGGGCCTGATGGGAAATATGGTGACCGTGTAGGGTTGCCTTTTTGAGACAGGTTTTATTTTTTCCTTTCCTGGAGACAGGGTTTCTCTGTGTAACCTTGGCTGTCCTGCACTCACTTTGTAGACCAGGCTGGCCTCGAACTCACAGAGGTCCTCCTGCCTCTGCCTCCTAAGTGCTGGGATGACAGGTGTGTGCCACCGCACCTGCCTGCTACTGCTGTTCTTAGTTTTCAGAAGGTAGAGTTAATTATCTCCTCTTTGATAACAAGGTGAACTACACAAGATTCATTCATTTCTAAAGAATTGAAGGTTGGTGGGGGTAAGGGGGGACTGTTCTTTACAATAGAAAAAAGAAGAAAGGAAGGAAGGAAGAAAGGAAGGAAGGAAGGAAGGAAGGGAGGGAGGAAGGAAGGAAGGAAGGAAGGGAGGAAGGGCAAATATAAAGCCCAGGCTGGGAGTGGTGATGCATGCCTGTAACCCTAGCACTTGGGAGGCAGAGGCAGGTGGATCCCTGTGAGTTTGGAGGCCAGACTGGTCTACAAAGTGAGTCCAGAGCAGCCAAGGCTATACAGAGAAACCCTGTATCGAAAAAATAAAAAATAAAGAATTAATAATAAAGTCCATATCAACTGTGAGGAGTTTGTCCCCTCCCTCCCTCAATATGCTACCCTGAGGTGACACTTCTTCTCTGTGGCATTCTCCTCACAGTAGTCCGTACAACATTATTTCATCTAGACTTGAGAAACTACGTGAAGAAACCTTGAATTGAGAAACAATATACAAAACGCCTGACTGTTCTTCAGAGCATCAGGGTCATGAAAGACAAGGATGGTTGAGACATTGTCACATTTCTCAGAAGGTTTCTGAAAACATGGGACAGCTTGGTTCTGAAACAGAAAAAGACATTAAGGGAAAGTGCAATGACACCAGAATAAAGTTATAGTGTTGGTACTAGGATTGCAGGAAGGTCACCAGTGAGTTTTGCTGGCCCCTTTCTATAATTTATTTATGTTAAGCGCAGCAGCGGCACACAGCACTCTTACTTGATTTAGAACTCTCTGGATAACTAAAGTGATTTAATTTTTTTCCCTCTTTTTTTTTTCTCTCCCTAAGATGATTTCAGAATAAGGTGTTAAAGTTAACTGATTTCTCTTTTTGTATGTGTGTAATAGCCCTGGCTGTCCTGGAACTCTCTTTGTAGATCAGGCTGGCCTCAAACTCACAGTGATCTGCCTGCCTCTCTGTCTCTGGAGTGCTGGGATTAAAGGCCTGTGCCACCACGCCCTGCACAGTGAACTAGTCTTATGGCTTCCTTTTACATATAAGAAATGCAACAATGGACCGGCCATGGTGGCCCACACCTTTAATCCCAGCACTTGAGAGGCAGAGACAGGCGGATCTTTGTGAGTTTGAGGCCAGCCTGGTCTACAAAGTGAATCCAGGACAGGCAAGGCTGTTACACAGAGAAACCTTATCTCAGAAAAACAAAAAAATATATTATAATAATAATAATAATTTAAAAATTAAACAAAGAGAAAAAGATAAAGAGCTACTGAAGAAGACATGCGACACACACATGCAACATCCATTTGAACATGTACATACAACACACACAGTATAAAGAATCTTCACACCAAAAGCTCCTGAGGCAGGAGCTTTACTGTTTCGATTGTTCTAAATTAAACCATTCAGCCTTTGTCTTTAACAAAGAAGGTAAGAAAAAAAAACAGAAGTCCCTGGGGTTTATAGTAATGCTGGAATTAATAATGAAAGCTTTGTCTCCGGGATTCCTGTGCTGGGAACAAGTCACTGTAGTTGATGTCTGTGGGATCAGTGTGAAGTTTGCCTTTTTAAATGTAAAATTTTTATTATACTTCTGTGTGTGTGTGTGTGTGTGTGTGTGTGTGTGTGTGAGAGAGAGAGAGAGAGAGAGAGAGAGAGAGAGAGAGGTGTTTGGAGACCAGAAAAACAACTTACCATGTGTGCCCTTGGGATTGAGCTCAGGTCGTCAGGTTTGGTGGCAAAGCCCCATTCCCCATTGAGCCTTTTTTCCCCCCCAAAGCTAGGGAAGACTTTTCAAATGCTGGTAAAGGTCCCAACCTGATTTAAGAAAGGGTGACTGCAAAAGGTGGGGATACTCGTAATACAGATGAGCCCCTGAAAAACGTCCTAGAACACCCAAGCTCTCCTTAAGAATGTGAGAGAGGAGAAGAGACAGGAAACACAAGGCCAACCCATGAACCCTTCAGCTTCCCCTGCTATTAGCTCCTTGCTCTATCACCAGGCTGAGCGGTCAGGACTCTGCTCCCGTGGGTAGTACAGGGATGAGCCAGTCAGACCATAATTGCTTCAGCTGTTTTCCTGGAACATAGAGGCTGTTATTTCTGTTTATCTCAAATGGTTGAAACCATCTGTCCTTTGATTAAGCCTGTACAACCTTCTGCTGATGGAAAACCAAATCTGCACCGTCATCACACATGAGTGCCGGTCAGGAATCCTATGAAGTCTGACTGCACGGACCACCAGCCACCTGCTTTCCCTGCCTGCACGCCTCATGCCTCAGAGCCCCCTTTCTTCACCCCATGAACACTTCTCCAAGCGCATAGGGTAACTGTTCTCCATCACCGCATCCTTTCCCTCCTCAAGAGTAGATTCTTTCTCTTTCCAAAGGCTCATCACACCAATGGTTGGCATGCTGTGAGGGGCAGAACGGACTTCGTTCTGTAACACACGCAAACACCAAGAACAGCTACCTGGTCTCGCATTGTGCCAAATTATGCCTCTTTTATGACAATTTGTTGGTCGCTTAACGCTGACAGTCCTCTCTACAGCACCCACTGTGGCCGCAGAGAGCCCGATGCTGATGAACATGCAACTCAGCCCCTGTGGTCTGGTGACTCATCCAACGCTGCCTGGCTGGCTGGATTTGCCTGGAAACGCATCAGCCAGTCAGATCTGGGACTTACCACCTGATATGGCTGGGCCCAATAAACCAGGATCACGAATTCCACCTAGCCTCAGCTGTAACTTCCCAAGGGGTAAATGTCTACTTGGACAGAAAGCACTTGGCACATAGGGTTAGGTTCTTAATTACCATTTCAGAATCACCCTCTGTAGGGAGATAGATGCCCAAGGGCCATTCGTTCATAAGACTAAGCCCTCTCTCTAAGCCTGAAAAATAGCTTTGATATTTCTTCACTCTGTGTGTGATATTCCTTCACTGGGGGTCAGGGTCGGGGTCGGGGTTGGGGTTGGACTTTGAAGGCGTCTCTCATAAGTGGAGATGAAAATGAAGTGTTGCAGGAGGCCCTTGCATATCCTAAGAGAGCTTCAGGGCAGAAGGAACTGGAATACAAAGGCCCTGAGCTTTGTTCAAGGCACGGCTGGCAACAGCAGTAAAGGAAGGGTGAGAGGAACTGAGCTAGGCGGCCATGTAGAAACAAAGCCACGTGGAGAGACTGAGGAAGGCCCGGGGAAAATCAGCCTGTAGCCTCGGAAATCCTGAGCAAGAAACAGAGGAACGCTATTCAATGAACGATGTCACATTCTAGATCATTCTGGCTATTAAGCTAATCATAGACATTGTTGTGAGCCATCCACCAGAAAAGACTATCTGACACAGGCTTAAGCCGTTAGAAAGTGTTTATTAACGAGACAGTGACAACATTGCGTGTTCAGGATCCCAAGGAGCCTTTCTCAGAGTGATCTTTTAAACACAAAAACCTGTCTTAGGTTGACACACTTCAGTTAACAGAAACAGCGAGCCGGAAGTGGAGCTACAGAAGTCAAAATGCAAGGCTAGTACATTTAGAGATTTCCCCAAAACCATGGACTTAACGGATTAGGCCTTTGCTTTCCTTTGGAAAGTAGTGCTATCTACATCTTACAGCCTGAATGGAACTTCCGTCATGGAGTCAGCTGTGCTGAGGTCTGGGGACCTGTTCCACAGATTGCACACAGCAGCTGTGCCACCCCAGTTGCTGTAGTGGAGCCAAAGCAGGTGTCCGCTGAGATGTACTACTCCTTCCGGTTGGTTCCTCTACCCCAGTGGCCTTGAATTCCTAATCCTCCTACCTGTCCTTCCTAAGGGCCCGCATCACCATGCCTGGCTTAATGTGAGCAACTGAAAGGGTTAATTGCCAACAAGACAGCGTGTAGTGTAACTCAAGAGTTGAGCCTCCAGAGTATGGCTGCAGGGGTTATGTTGATAACATTAATTGCTTCAGGAAGATCTTGGCTGTGGGCAGCACCATTCCTTGAACAGGAGATCCTGAACTATATAAAGAAGAAAAAGCAAATGGAGCTGTAAGCTTGCATGCATTTCTTCATTCAGTGTTTTCTGAACATCGAGGTGATGTGACCAGTTTGCTTCAAGCTCCTACTGCCTTTAGCTTCCTGCTATGGACCTTGAACAGTGAGCTAGAATTAACCTGTTTCCCCTTAAGCTGCGTGTGTCAGGGCATTTTATCATTGCAATAGGAAAGTAACTAGTACAGCAGTCTCAGTAAACGTGGAGTAGAAACTAAAACTGAGACACTAAAGAATATTCCCAAATTCCTGGCCACTGTCTGAAGCAGGGCTTATGGATCCTCAGTGGAGGTTGGTTATTTATGTAGAAGATTCAGATTTCAGTCAAAAAATGTGTATATATAATTTCAGTCAAAAGAATATATATTCATGTTATATGGATATATATATAATTCTAGTATTATTTTCTTCAAGTCCACCGAATTCTGAGCCTTTCAATGGTGATTAAGCTTCTATGAAACAACTATGTCTACACAGTGATGTGCTCCTCTCACGGAAGGAAGGCTGTGCCCTGTGGGCAGGAAGGTTGCCTTTCACACTTAGATCTCACCTCTACCCTGGGTGAACCACACAACCGACTTTCATTTATAAGAGAATCTGGGTGCCCCATATTTGACCACCACCCCTTGGCGGGGAGGCCTGGTGACCCTCAGAGAAAGAATAAGCAGGCTACCAAGATGAGACTTGATAGCCTGTGACCATATAGTTGGGGAGGAGGTGCCCCTCGGTCATAGACCTAGGGGAGGGGAATAGGGTGAAAGCGGGAGGGAGGGAGGAACGGGAGGATACAAGGGATGGGATAACAATTGAGTTGCAATCTGAATAAATTAATTAAATGATTTTTAAAAAGAGAATCTGGTAGATGTTTAGCAAATTTGTGTGTGTGTGTGTGTGGTGTGTGGTGTACATGTGTGGTGTGTGTATGTTTGCGGTGTGTTTGTGTAGAGTATGTGTGTGTGTGTGTGTGTGTGTGTGTGTGTGGTGTGTGGTGTACATGTGTGGTGTGTGTATGTTTGCGGTGTGTTGGTGTAGAGTATGTGTGTGTGTGGGTGTGTGTGTGGTGTGTGATATAGGTGTGTGCATGTTTGTGTTGTGGGTTGGGGGGAGAACCGAGGCTGGCATCAGGTGTCTTCCTCAGTCTCCACCTTATTTTTTGATATGTAATCTGTTATTGAACCTGGAGCTCACCTGTTCAGCTTAGGCTGGCTGTTGAGTTCCGGGGCTCTGTCGCTGCCTGCACGTGATGGGGACACAGCCCCACAACGGCTGCTCCAGGCTTCTAATGTGGACACTGCGGTCCAAGCTCCACCTCATGCTTGTGCAACCAGCACGTCACCAAACAAGCTTGCAGCCAGTATAGTTTATTTGCATACACACACAAGAATTATCTGGCTGTGGTTGTGTATGCCTACAACCCCAACACTCAGGCTGAGGCAGAAGGATCCCAAATTTGAGGCCAGCCTGGGCTATGTAAGGAAGTTATGCACCTGACAAAAAAGTATGCATACATTCAGGCACCATCACCCTCCATGAGGTGCTAATCATACCCGTCTCGTCCAAACTCCCTTGCGTTTCTGTGTGGGGAGTGTTGTAGGGCGTCCTGTTTGGATTTTTGTATGCGTGTTAACACATTCAGTTGAAATCTATGTTCTTAACAAATCCTGAAGTGCACAAATATGGGGCGAGAGAGACAGTTTAGTGGTTAAAAGCACTGGCTGCTCTTCCAGAGGACCCAGGTTTGATGCCCAATATCCACACCGTGGTTAGTGACCATCTCTATGCCCAGTTCCTCGGGATCCAAAACCTCTTCCGACCTTCTCAGGCTCCTGTGTTACCCACGAACACAGACACTCAGCCACACACACATGCACACAAAGTAAATAAATATATTTTAAAAAATAAAGTACACGATACTGTAGGGGTGGCTTCACGGACTTCTTCTTTTTTTTTTATTCACTTTCCATCCCAAATGCACCCCTCCCTCCTCTCCTCCTTGTCGCACCCCCTTCCCTCTTTCCCACCTCCCCTTCTCCTCAGAAAAGGTAGCCCCCCTCCCCCTTACCAGCCTACCTTGACACATCCTATACTGCAGATCTCTAGGACTTTTTAATTTTCTACAGTAGAAATTTTATTCGGTTGCCGTCGCTCCCTCCTCCTACATCCCGGCCACCATCATTGCGGTCTATGGACCTAGTCACTTGAGATGCCTCATGTGGGTGGTTACACTCCACTCTCCCTAGTCTGTAATGCACACTCTGGACCAGTGTTTCCCCACCAGTCTCAGAATCACACAGGACACAACAACCCCGCCTCCAACCCAGAATGCTTTGGGTATTCCCTTTATAAATCTCAACAGGGATTGTGTGTGTGTGGGTGGGTGGGTGCTCAGTGGGTAAAGGTGCTTGCTGCACAAGCCTGAGGACCTGAGTTCAAATCCCCAGGCCCACATAAAAAAGGCAGAGCATGGCCACACACAGCCTGTAATCATAACACTGGGCAGGGCAAGGGACAGGAGGCTCACTGGGGCTTGGTGGCTGCTACCCTCCCACCAGGTTCACTGAGGGACTCTAGCTCGAGGAAGTAAAGAAAAATGATGCAGCAGGCACCCAGTGTGCTCCTCTGACCTCTGCACACATGTACATAACACCACACAAACCCACATAAACAAACACATGCATAAATCACAGCCACCCAGGGTGAGGTCTTGCTAGGCAAGTGTGTTGTGCAACTCCGATTGAAAAAACGACTGAATTCAAACCGATGAGCTGTGGCATCTAACCACTCAGACATAATCCAGGTTGGCTGGGATCCCAGCAGAGAGGTCAAAAAGGCTGATCAGTGAGGATTGGCATAGTCAGGGCTGTCCCCAAGCAAGGCCCCATTAGCTATGGGTGAAGCACATTGTTCAAAAGTACAAGGCACACATCACCAGGGCCAAATGAACAGTGAAAACACCCACTCCCTCCCGAAGGCAGAGACGGGTGTCCGCGGCCAGGAGCTGTGGCTGGAGAGTAAGATGTACAGGCTTCAGGGAGTCAGATGGAGTAAGCTGGCTGCCTAGCACCATTCATTGTAGGGAAATGGCCTAAAGAAAATGACATTGAGAGTATCCGTCTTACTGAGAAGTGAGTCTAGATGTCTCAGGCCAAGTGCTTCCTGCCCTAAGCTCAGGAGAAACCTCAAGCAAGACTGATGCTTCACTTGGCTTTCAGCCTCACTTCGTCTCTTCAGCAAACACAGCTGAGATTATCTTTACTTGCAACTATTTAATGAACCATGCTAGAAAACTTAGTCAACTATTTAGGGTAGCGGGGAGCATTGACTCCATAGTAGCACACACATCAACCTGTTTGTGGGTTGTTAGTTTGTTTTTTGTTTTTTTAATCAGACTACTGTTTCGTTTCTTTAATACTTTAATCGGCATGTGTTCATAGTACATAGCCCGGGGTTGCACAATGACATTTTCATCGAAATGTGTAATGTACTCTGAGCATATTTGTCCCCTTACCCCTTTAGCTGCCCCCCATTTTAAAGCTCTTGCCTTCCCATTCGTTTTGTTTCCTCAGACAGTGTGATGGTTACCACTGTCAAACTGATGGAATCTAGACTCACTTGGAGGTTGATCAGACTCTGAGCATGAGTGTTAGGGGTTAGCTTTGTCATGTGGGAAGATTCGTTTTAATTGTGGGAGGGACTGTTCTCCAGGCAAGCGATCCTCGACTAAATAACATGGGGAAAGCACAAAGCAAGCAATGGACTCTCCCTCTTGACTACAGATGCCACCTGAGCAGCTCCCTCAAGCTCTTGCCTCTGTGACGCCCTGCCATGAAGGACTGGTTCCTTCCTATTGCTATGAGAAAACAATGTGACCAAAAGCAATTTGGGGAGGAAAGGGCTTATTTCAGGTTATAGTTTATGGTATACAAATTACAAAGGGAATTTTGGAGCAGGAACTCAAGACAGGAACCTGGAGGCAGGAACTGAAGCAGAGACTGTTGAGGACTGTTGCTTACTGGCTTGCTCCTCAAGGCTCCCTCAGCTTGCTTCTCTATATAATCCAGGGTCACCTGCCTAGAGGTAATGCCACCTCCAGTAGGCTGGGCCCTCCCACATCAACCATTAATCAAGAAAACGTGCCGCAGACTTGCCTGTGTAAGTTCTGCAAACTAGAGAAACATTCACTGTCTGGGAGTAACTTAATTCATTTGATGTGATTCTATTTAGCCGCATCCATTTTCCTGCAAACAATATAACTTTGGTCTTTATGGCTGAAAAAAAAAGTTTTCACTGTGTCTACAAACCACTTTTTTTTTTTAACCCATACTTCTGGAGGAGGGTGTTGTTAATTTGTTTTATTTTTGTCAGACTCTCAGTATATGGGTCCAGGCTGGCTTCAAATTAATGATCCTCCTGTCTCAGACTTCCAAGTGCTGTGATTATAGGTGTTAGGTTTCAAACCAAAGGAAAAGCTGGCCACAAGGTTCTCCTAGCATCCCTCAGTCCCTACCAGCTACAGGGTCCTCCTGGCTTGCATACTGTGCACCCTACCCAAAACCTGTCCATCCCAGAGACTGGGCTATCCTTCCCCTACATGCCCTTTCCTATATAACGCAATGACTTTTGTTACCCTGCTGTCTTTGGGGCCTCCTGGCTGATGATGCACCTGGTTCCTATCTGTCCCTCTCCCATCCCCTTACATGGCTCAGGATTAATATCCACTCTGGACCCTCCCAGGTGTCCCTGCCTCTAGCTATGCTCTCCCACACATCTATAATAAACCTTCTCCACCACACCTAGGGGCAGCCATGTCCTTTCCATTTTTCTTTTTTTCATTCATCTGGTGCCGAAACCCCAGGAGTAGCTTCCCTTCCCAAACACAGGTATAGTTCATCACACTTAGCTTGCTTGCCCTTCCTTTTCTTTCTTTCTAATGTCAAACTTCATTTAATTTGGGGACGAAGCATGTCAAAGATCAAACTCAGGGCTTTGCAGAAGCAAAGGAAATGCTCTGTCCATACGCTTAGTAGCCTTCTCATTCTCCTGGAAGATAACCTGAAAGACGGGCCAGACTGCAAAGTTGTGTTCCCCATACTCAACCCTCAGTGAGCAGCATGGAAGGTGGAAGCCTACAGCTGTCTCTGTGCCACTGCAGGTTCCAGAGGACAACCCTAGGGGTCACTTCAGCATGGAGATGCCCCACGGCTGTGCTCTTTGCTAGAGTTAGAAGAGTGAAAAGGATTTGGGCATCAGGGCAACTTCTGGGGTGGCTAAGGCTTGAACTGGATATACGTTATCATCGGGTCTTCAACTTTCCTCAGTCTGTAGTGAAGAAGATCTTGACTCTTGGGAATTAAAACAAGAACAGAACAAACAAAAACCAAGCACCTAAATTCTACCTATCAATAAGGACAAAGTAACTGAAGTTTGAAAATTCATTTATTTGGGGGAGGGGGGGGCGGGCATGCTTACACAGCATGTGTTGAAGCCAGAGGATAGTTTGGTAGAGTTGGTTTTCTTCCATCATGTAGATCATCTGGCTTAGTGGGAAACATCAATGGCACAGCACTTACCTAGCATTTGTGAAGCCCTAAACTC
Organism: Acomys minous; assembly: GCF_964271855.1. NCBI lineage: Eukaryota > Metazoa > Chordata > Mammalia > Rodentia > Muridae > Acomys > Acomys minous. Next base: position 7,877,772 of record NC_140494.1, on the reverse strand, counting down.
AATCTCCAGGGAGCGGAGGGGGCTGGGACAGCACCTTGAGTAAAGCATTTGCGGTGCAAGTTTAACAAGCTGAGTTCAGATTCTCTCAGAATCTACATAAAGCTGAATCTCAGAAACGAGATTGTTTTGTTTTGAATGAAGTCTAGGCTGGGTGTGGTTCTGTATGCCTATAATCCAGCACTTGGAAAGCTGAGACAGGAAGATCACAAGCTTCAGCCTGCATATTACCCTGTCTCAGAAAGAAAAAAGCCAGCAGTGGTGGCACACATCTTTGATCCCAGCACTTGGGAGGCAGAGTCAGGCAGATCTTTGAGTTCGAGGCCAGCCTGCTCTACAGAGTGAGTTCTAGGACAGCCAAGGCTGTTACTCAGAGAAACCTTGTCTTGAAAAACAAGGGGGGGGGGGGGGAGAGGGAGAGAGACAACAAAAGTCTATGGATTTTAAATTAACATTTTATTATTTCCCAAATATACAAACTTGACAATCTGTTATGTTGTGTTTAAAGAAGACAATAGCGGGTTCTTTGAAGAACTGAGCGGTGCGCTGGCCATAAATTAAAGACACTGTGGCCTGACAAGATGACTGACTCATCAAGGAAAGGCACTGACCAGCCTGACGACCTGTGTTGGATCTCTAGAGGCTGGAAGAGGTTGATTGCTATTGACTTCTGCCAAGTTGTCCTTTGACCTCTACGCTCCTGCACGCATGCGCGTGTGCGCACACACACACGCACACACATGCACACACACACACACACACTGAATGCTTAAAAAGAAAACTGACACTTGGGCCTGCAAAAGGCTCAGAAGTGAGTTTCATTGGTGTGTCTCAACCAGGATTTTATTGTTCTAGCAACTGCAAAATATACAAATGTCCGAAAGGCGTATCCTGTTTAAAAGCTTTATGTAGCTTCTTCCCAGGCCATTGACAGAGACAATCACACAGAACATGAAGAAGTCAATCACACACTGAAAGGCCCCCAAACCAATGAACAATTAAACCCAATCTGTACAGCTTTCTAGTTTTAGGCTCCCTTATACATATTAAATAAATAAATAGCACATCTGCTATCAAAACAATAAAAAAATAAATTTCAAGTATTACAAATGAAAGTATCATTGGTGTGGTTCCAACAGTTTTTCTTCTCCCCGTAAATGAAGGGTATTGCCCATGGTTGAAGGGGAGAAATTTACCCCCTAAAACAAATATGCAAGGTTAAAAACATTGGTCCCGGGTTTTATTTTGTTGTGTTGGGTGAGAGAATAGAAATCGCTTGAGGGCTGCGCACCCTATCCATCCAGTCACTGGCTTTCACACCCTTCAAGATCTCCTGAGCCTGATCTTATTCACAGGCCTTCACAGAATGTAAAATCACATCAGGCAACACTTTCTCTTGACGTCACAAGTAAGCTCCACCCCTGCCTCAGTCTTGAGAGTCTCTGTGCTCTAAGAGTTGGCTCTGTAACTACAGAGTTGATGTGGTCGGAAGGGGACACCTACGAAACTGCCTTCAAGTACAAAGCCACACTACCAGGCATGGGGGCTCATGCTTATAACCCTATTGCTAACATTTAGGAGGCTGAGACAGAGGGACTGCTGCTAGTTTGGGCTACAGTTACAATCCTGCAATACTTCAGGCCCCCGGGTCTAAAAGTACTATTAGCCTGCACATACCTCGCATATAAAGACTCAAACCACTGAGAGAAAACAGTCCAAGTCTTCAGATGCATATATAACCCTTTCTGGCGAACCACAGCCTTAAAGGGCAGTGGGCTGGGCTGAATGCTTGACTGGTTAGCTGTGGAAAATAAAGTTACTTTAAGATGTCTGAAGCATGCCCTTTTGTCACTCCAGGACTCACAGGCAGAAAGCAAAGTGACCTTCAGCCCTGGCTGGGAGACATCCTTATAAAGAGAGGGCCATTTGGGCTAAAACCACTGAGTTTCCAAATGGTTTCTTCCAGGCTTAGGATGTACCCTCCTCCCCCAGAACTTGGCTAGATAAAGAGGGAGAAATGGGGGATGGGGGGGGGGGCAGGAACAAAGATAATAGGTAGTTAAATCAGCATTGCCCATGAGAAAAATGTTGCAGACACTGTGAAGCTGACAAGGACGATTTTCTACTCTCGGGAACTCCTTGAGATGCCCCACACGGTGGTATCAGGCACAAGGCAGCAGACTCTCAGCCACAACATGGGGACAGCTCTGTGAGCCGGCAGCCTGGAAAGGGCCACCATCCCTTCTTGGGCAATGTGAGTGAAAATGAAGTTGAAGCTCGGAGTCCCCCCAGTCTCTCAGACACCCCAACTCCTCCCATGCAGCAGCCCCAAGCCTCCAAAAGCCAAAACCCTGCTGTCTAAGTTCCTCAAGTGAGGTGTGACTTTCAAGTCACACTTCTGCCTTAAAAAAGGATAAAAAAAAAAAAGTTAAGGAAGGAAAGAAGGAAGAAAGGAAAGTGCAAAACAGGCAGCCACAGGATTTGCTCAGGTACCTCCAGGCCAGGGTTGGAAACAGAAGGCCTAAGAGCCCCTGGGAAGACAGGCCCTGGTTATTTTTCGTTTCCTTCCACTGATGCAACTGTTCTGTCCCTTACCTGGGGCCCTAGAGGCATGCAGACATGAGGAGGAGTGAGCGCACATCATTCCTTAGCTGAGCAGTGGGCCTCGGCTCAGGAACTCCTCAGAAGGAGGACGCCTACATCCCTCATCTTTGAGGCCTCTTCCCAGGCTGAGATGCATAAAAGTCACACGAGGGTGTTTAAACGTCACTAAGCCTCTGGCACCCGGGGTCTAATTTACTCTGAATTTCGGCACTCTCTGCCAATCTTTCTTCCAGCTACCAATGTGCCAGGCCAGGATCCAGAGAAACAAAACAGAACAGCATGGTGGCGTCCAGTGCCCCGATGTAGGGGTCTGATCTCACCTCTTTTAGTACTAGGGTCCTCCCCAAGCTTTGGAAGGAAGGCTCTGTGGTCTGACACCCCTGGAAGTTGCAAGAGAGCAAAGAGTGGGGGAGGTGTGCAGCTTTGCCACAGGAAGCTGGGATCGGTACAACTTCCTAGTTGTCTCTACCACCCCAACATCTCAGAGGGAGATGCTGGTACTCTTCAGCCAGCAGACCTCCATTCTTCCCCAGTCCAGAAGTCCTTGGCATCCCGTGGCCTCGGGTAGATGAGCAGGCACAAGGCGGGCCGTGGAGATGGAACGGAACCAATATCTCTTCAGCTTTAGTGCTTCTGGGAAGAGTCGGTGCCACTCCAGGGGCTTTTCATGTTCTGTTCTCAAGAGAGAGAGGCAGAGTGAGTCAGGACACGAGTCTGACTGTTATTTCTCAAACAGAAGGCTCAAAGCCATGCCACAAGACACCTCGTCCCTTCACTCCCCCAAAAGAGCACACCCCTAGCAGAGGATGATCACAAAACACGTGGGAGAGCCCAAGGAGGTCTCAGAACATGACAGAAAATATTCCGCGTTACAGAAGAAGCTGGAGAAATAGGTCAGGGTTCTGCTTAGCATTGGGCTAGATTCCAGTCACATGGGCACGGAGGGGGACAGGCATGTGATGTGGGGAGACTACTGCTCCAGGGGTCAGAGAGGACAAGGGGCCATGAGGCACAGATAGGAAAGTCATGCGCCCTCCCTTTCAGGAACTGAGGTCTGCTCCCCATGCCACACACACTCTCACACTGGTCACAGCCAGGTCAAAATTGGCTGGTACAGCCTGGAGCATCGTAGCCCCTCTCTGAAACTAGCTAACAGAACCCCTCCACTCAGCTACGGGGTGAGGGTGTCACAGAGCTGCACAGAGTGCAAGAGACAGGTAGGACGGCTGGTCACATGAGGCAGGCCCAGGGGAGGCTGTGTCACTAAAGTCAGCTTGGTCTCGATCCATATACGCATTTCTTTTAGAATATTCTTTTCTTTTTTCTTTTTTGGTTTTTCGAGACAGGATTCCTCTGTGTAGCCTTGACTATCCTGACTCATTTTGTGGACCAGGCTGGCCTCAAACTCACAGTGATCCACCCGCCCCTGCCTCCCGAGTGCTGGGATTAAAGGCGTGCGCCACCACTGCCCGGCCTAGATTATTCTTGTCACTTGCCTTGACTACCACTGGCCAGCAGGCATTTCACCACTAAAACATCCATATCTAGTCCTTCAAAAAAAGAAACATCTAATAAAAAGTATTCTGTCTGGGGGCCCCAAAACTGTTCTACTAGGAGCGCAGTCATGGAGTGATAGTGCCCAAGCAGGCAGGAGTGCAAGAGGCACCTTCAGGCCACAGAATAGAGGAGCCTAGCTGGGGATATCTAGGGAAGGGACACTTGCTGCCCTGAAGTCACCATTCAGATCTGAGAGAGATTCGAGGAGCCAAGCAACAGTGCCCTGTGTGAAATAGGGTATCCTTCTAGTCCTGCCCTGGATCACTTGTAGAGAGAGAGAGCCCGAGCCATGTTGTGGCATCAAAGATGGAGAGGCCACCACCTCCCCTGCCACAGCACCAGCCCAAGGCCTCCAGTATTCACATGTGATGACAACGCAGCAGGAACAGTGAAGAGCCAGCACACAGTGAGTCATGTCCATTGCCTCAGGGGCCCCTGGCTCGGGACACACAGTGGCAGGGAGGGACAGATGGGAAAAGACCCCACATCAATGGCACTGCTTGAAGGACCATCCAGCACAGACACATGAGCCACGTAATCCACAATGGCCAATCTGTACACAGACTAAGCCGCCCTTCGGCTGGGATGCAATGACTCGCGCACGCGCAGGAGGAAACAGAGGAACATGCACCAGCTCAGTTACCTTTCCCAGGTTAGTATGGAGAAAACTTTGAAAAAATGTGACAGACAGTTCGTCTTTCAAGCATAGCGGGGAAGGAAACAAAAAAACAAAACAAAACAAAAAAATAGGTTGGAAAGGGAAAAACAAAACCAATCTTAGTATTTTCTGTTTGCTTTTTGAGATAGGGTCTCATTTAGCCCAGGCTGGCCTCGAACTCTCTATGTGGTATAGATGACCTTGATTTTCTGACTCCCCTGGGTCCTCCTGAGTGCTGGGATGATAAGTGCGTTCCACCATGCCTGCTTTATGCAGTGCCGGGAACCAAACTCGGGCCTTCTTGCATGGTAGGCAATCCCTCTACCAACTGAGCTAACATTGTCAGCCTTACTGGTATTCTTACTTTAGTGTGCATCTGTAATTTTAAAATGAAAAAAATGCACTGAGAATGGCAGGATGCATTTTTTACTTAATTAAATGGATTCTAGCCAAAAGCACTATGAGGTTCACCTTGGGAATGGGGAAGTTCGGCTTGGGGGGGGCGGGGGTGTGGATGTGAAGGACCTTCTGAGGGGCACGCACGGATTCAAAACCTCAAGGTTCCAAACCCAAAGGCTCCACACGGAGAACCCTTGGTCCTCAAGCAGCCCACAGTGCACACCGGGGAGCACGCTGTCCCCTTCTGAGAAGGAGGCCAGCAGCTGGGCCTGTCCTCTCCCTAACCACAGACCAGAGCCTGCTCATGGTGCCCCTCAGGCTGCAAGTCTCGGTACGGGGCTTTTCCAAGAAGCTTGAGAGGAGGAAACTAGCTTCCTGGGGCACAAGGTGTGTTTGAGGCCTGGCTCTACTGCCTACCAGATGGTGGGTGTGCCGGTCACCTGACCTTTCTTGTTAAGCAGGATGATGACTGCCCTGCCCATCTCTTATTTAAGGGCCAATGATACAAAGGATGGCCCATCCCATTCTCTGTGAGTTACACGGCACTCCTAAGTGCCAGACCACTCCTGTTTCCTAAGCTTGTCGCAGCTGCAGTCAAGTCTGTGGAGACAGGAGAGTGGGATCCCCAGGGATAGTTCCTACATGGATGTTTCCAGAGACTGCCCCTCAGCAGGACTGACAGGCCAGGCCAGCTCCAAGCCAACAAGACAGACCCCCCTGTTTGGTTATTAAGCTCTGGATAAATGTTATTTTCAGAACAAAAAGGATGCTCCTCTTGGGAGGAAGTGGGTACAGAGCAAGGATAGCGAGCACCAGTTTCATTTACCACCAAAATGTGACCCTAAGAGGGAAGTCTGGCCTGATGTCAAGCCCCTTGCCTTTGACCATTGAAGATACAACATAGAACCTCAAGGGGGTGGGGATAGGGGCGGGGCCAGGGGCGGGGCTGGGGAGGGCGAGGAATAGCGCCCTATGGCTGACATGCGTTGGACTATGCCGAACATTACTAGTTTGACCACAATGCATCCCCCTTCTGCATCTCTTTCTCTATAAACTTTGAGGATTCTCCCCTCCCTTTGTCTCCTCTTCTGTAGACAACCTCAGACTCTAGCCAGACTGTCCTCATCCTGAAACTACTTCAACAGGCAGACCAAGCTGGTAAACAGGCAAGCATGGGTGCAAGCAAAAGAATTCTTGAGAAGGAAATACTTACAGACAGGCTTTCCCTAGCAAAGGCTGCAGGGAGACAAGGCAAGGAGAGAGTAGAAGTCAGTCAGGAGGCCAGATGGCAGCAGAGAGACCAGCCCCACACACCTCCCGAGCCTGACCCGGCCAACACACCCCAGACATCTGTTCCTGAGGCTTTGGCAATCCTGAAAGGGCTGGCTGTCCTAATAAAGAAATGGGGGACAAGACCGGGCTCTTGCCAGTGACCTCCGTAATTAAAGTCAGTGTAGCTCTGCATGTCACCTGCCCAGGCCCAGGTCAATCCCCTGGAGCTTCTGCAACAGAAGACTCCCACAATGCACCAGGATAGAGCAGGATGGATATGCCATTTTAGTTCTGCTTGGCTGCAATTAGAAAACTCTCAGACCTAAAGGAATATCTACTAGAATCTTCCCACCAGTCCTGCGTCCATCTCCAAAGCTAAAGAGACTGAGCTTGGCCATTAAAACCTTATATTTGCCAGGCATAGCAGTGCACTGGGGAGGTGGTAGACAGAGTATCGGGAGTTCAAAGCCATCCTAAACCACATAGTGATTTTTGAGGCCAATCTCTATACGTCGTGAGACAGTGTCCTCCACAAAACAAAACAAAAACTTCTACACTTGGGAGAGATGGGATGACCATGAGTTTGAAACGACATAAAAGACATCCTGAACTATATACTAAGAACTTGTAGCCAAAAGGCGGGGGAAACTACACTCGTGTTAGGGTAGAGCTATAATCAAGCAGGCCTCCTAGCAGCCGGGGAATGTCACCTCACTGGGCCCATCATCTCTTACTTTGTGCCAGACTCCCAAGTTACATGCAGAGCACAAAGCGCCTTGTCTGAGCCACCTTTTGCAGGGCAAAACGGGGCCTGGGGCAGCTAAATGAGCTAAGGAGGCCTCGGTGTTCTTTCCAGAGCCCAGGACGTTCAAGGGAGGCTCGAGGGCAGCACACGAGCTGGCAGGCAGCAGATGTAGCCAGAATTGGCCCAGCACCTTGCTGAAATTCAGCCAGGCGTGGGGTGAGGCCTACTAGTTCTTATGTTTGCAAAGGCTATCTTGGAAGAACTGGTTTTCTGATAAAAACAAATTTCGGTTTTCAATAGCCAAACCCTTCAAGCTAGTGAAATAGTGAGTCTTGGCTGGGTTCTACTGATCTTCACTCTGGTAATCAAACTGCTGCATGAAAAGGTGGCTGTCTTGGCTGCCTGATCCTATGTGTGAACACACACACCATGCACAGGGTGCAGGTGAACACAAGCATCCCATGAGTCAACCTCAGATGTCAATCTTTGGGAGCTTTCCACCTTCTGTTTAAAAGGAGGTCTCTTATTGTCCTGGGATTTCACCACGTAGGCCAGGCTGGCTAACCTGTGAGCTTCTAGGAATCACCTGTTCCTGCCTCCCATCTCAGCATCAGTGATTTTACAGGCATGTCCCCTGTCTCCACGGTTGCATGGAAAGAGCTTTCTGAGCTCAGCTCTGGACTGTTTCTAAGGGGGACAGGGTTATGCCAGCTCGGGAGAAGGGGTAGGCTCTTCTGTGGGTCCTCAGCTTTTTCTGTCACAGAGGTGACAGCAAAGTAGTTAGCTATGGAGTAGGGAAGACAAGACATCACCTCCCTGCTATGTACGGACTCCCGATCAGAGATTACTAGATTATAGACCGTTCTAGAAGTTACTATTCAAAGGTGCACAGGATGAGGGCATTTTACAATTTCTTTTGCTCTGACTGACTCTGCTCAATAAAGAATGAAGACCACAACCTCAGAAAAAAGTCACCATTGACAAGGGAAGATTTCAGAAAGGGCATCGTATGTTCTTCCCGCTGCATGAACACTATACACCCACAAACATCGTCTACCGCACATCACACATGCAGCCCCCCCACCCCGGCCGCAGGCACTCAGTCCTCACTTGCAAACACAGACACAGAGTCCCAGATCTGGGGCTCATTTCCCTGTAGGCAATCATTAAAGCGGAGTCACTGACTTGTCCGGGCAGCTGCGTGGGCACTTCCGGGGGCAGGCAGCTTGGCAGGGCAGCAGAAGTGGAAGCCACATGCTCCTCAAAGCTGTTGATGCGAGGCTTTTTGGTGGGCTCGGGGCTGGCTAGTGGGGTGACACTATTGCGTCTCATGAGAGGGTTAGGCCCCTTCTTTGCATCCTAAGCAGACAAAGACAAAAAGAGAGAAGACGACAGTTACAAGGAGTGGGGAGGGAGGGAGAAAAGACACACACACACACACACACACACACACACACACACATTCCTCTTGTGACTTGCAAGGGTATAACCAGAGGGACACCCAGGTGAGTGGCCTTGACCCCAAGTTGCTGTTGGCACAGAACTTCTCGCTATGTGCAAAGCAGGGGAGGAAAAAAAATTACAACCACAGCAGAGAAGGGGTCAGAGAAAAGAACCTTTAACTCCCAGCCACCCCACCCAGAGGGCCCAGGAGAGACAGTTGGCTCTGATCACAGGAACGGGAGGAGAAAGGTGTCAGGCCTGAATCCCTTCCACCTGGGTCTGCAGCACACGCAAGCACCCGTGGGATACTCCGTGCTCGCCCAAAACAGTACCCAGCCTTAGTCTAGGAGGCAGAGTCTAGGAGACCAAAGGTGCAGAAAACAGGCAGCAGTCTGTCAACCAGGACAAGATGTCAGCCTTCCAATCAGAGGATGACAAGACAGGAGAGTGGCCTCCTGGGCTGTAATGCATGGCCCAGAACCTCAGAGCCCAGGGCAGCTTCAGCCCCAGTGCTCAGCAACTAAGTTTTCCAAGGCCCCTAGGGCCCAACTCATGTCTAAACCCAGGTTTAGGGCTGTCCTCCTTCAGCTAAGTAAGCAGGTGCCCTGGCCAAAGGGGCGGGGCCAGAAGGCAGGGCAAGGCAGCCCAGGGACACAGTCCTCTTCCAGTGTCGTCCACAGTGCAAGCTGGGCAGTAAACTGGCTGACACCCCATGTCCTACCAAAGTCTGACGGCCAAGCTCCTTGGGAATTGGGTAAGTCACCTGTTTTGCGGACTCCACAGACAGAAACTCAAGTTCGGTGTAAGAGGAAGGTCTGACTACACTGGCAAAGTGTTGTATTTTGACAGCCTGCATAAAGCAAATTTAAACCCACTTTCACAACACAGACCTGGACAGAGACGCAATCTGCCCAGTCAGAGATTCAACACGACCACACAACATACCCCCTCCCCCCAAAAATCTCAAACCTCCCTGAGGTGGAAGACAGTAACAGCCAGGTCCTGGGTCTCCTAAGACCTTTCCTCAGCCGGCCCTTAGGATGCCCATCCTCTATCCCTCTTCCTACCTCAGACCTTTGCTAACTATGAACTTAAGGGCACAGAGATGATGTTGCTGGCTGGCTAATCCTGTCTGAGCCAGGCTCCTGGTGCTTTTAAGAAGGGCACAGCTTTTGCTGCCTAAAGTGGCGACAGTTTAAGTCGCTCTTCCCAGTCAAGTAGAAATGAAGAGGCAGGGAAGAGAGAGAGAGAGAGAGAGAGAGAGAGAGAGAGAGAGAGAGAGAGAGAGAGAGATCCTATGACACCACAGGCAAGACAAGCTAGGAACAAAGGTGTGGTGCATAGTAGTTGGCCAGTGGGCACCAAAGAAACTCAGTGAGACCCCTCCATAAGAAAGCCAGACCCAGGGTTTCCCAAGGGCCCCAGAGCATTTGAGCCTAACTCACCTCTGATCTCTCCCGGTGTGTGCTCACTGACTCCACGTTCAGATAGATGGACTCCACACGGCACCCTAAAGGTGAAGGACAGAGAAGACCGCTTCTGTTAAAGGGATCGCCCTTCTCTGCAGCCCTACTAGGAGACCCCAGGGACAGGGCCCAGCCGGGGCCACCACTCACCATACGCCACCGGTGTCAGTTTCAGGACGGTGTGGAGGGGACATTTCAGGTATGGCATCTCCTCTGAAATGAGACATATGCTATCATGGTTAGATAAGAGACTTGAAGCAAAGGGAGACACTCGGGGGCATCCCTAGGCTCACTGTGAGACCCTCACAGCTAACCTGGAGGCTCTTGGCCCCATGGAGGCTTGAGGGCTCTCAGGCTGGCTTATGACGTGGTGAAGGCCCTGAGCGTTACACTGCTCAGCAGGGAGCAAGCACAGACCCCGTAGCAGCCTGTGAGGCACATCCGTACTCAGATGCAAAGCACAGTAAGAAAAGATGGGTCCTCTGCCACTCAAGGGTCCATTTCCCTCTGCCCGCCTTCCTGGGCATGGCCTGCCCCCAATACCTGCACTCTTGTCAAGGAAGTAGGCTAGCAGGCAGCGCAGGACAGCCTGGTGACAGATGACCAACACATTCTCCTGGCGCTCCAGCTCCATGATCACGGGCTCTAGGCGTTGGACAAGGTCTTGGTAGGACTGAGCACAAAGGGATAAGACCGCACGTTAGGAGAAGACAGGCCGGGAAGAGCCGCCTTCATCACAGGCCAGCTCACAGCCCTTTCCATCCTTCTAAGAAGTGTTGGGCATTGCCGTTGACAAATACGCACTCCTGTGGAACACGAGGAAGGCCTGCCATCGTATCTACCTGAACTCCCCCCTCTTCCTTTTAAGTGCTGGGGAAAGATCACGCTCTACCACAGACTACAGACTATTACTTGGGCAGGCATTAAAAGAACAAAGTCCCGGCTCATGCTGCAACACGGGAGAACCTCAAACATTTGTATGTCAAGTGGGGGACAGTAAACATCGCCACCTACACACATTGCATGACTCCTCCTGTGCACCAGATAGAACAGGCAACTACAGGGACAAGGAAGGTGTGGTCACCAGGATTAGGAGCTAGGGGACGCTAGACTGACCGCTAACAAGTCTGCTGTTTTGTTGCCGGGTATAGTGAACCAGTGCGCGTCTATAATGCCGGCACTGACCAGGTGAAGGCAGGGTTGCAAGCAAGGCAGGTCTGAGCCACACAATGAGTACAAAGCCACTACAAATACAGCAAAGGGCCTCACACTGAATCCTCTGTGCTTTGTCTCCTCCTCACTGGAGCCCCAGTGAGCGAAGGCCAAGGTGATACCAGATGACAGCACGGTGGCCCACCAGGAATGGGAACCGCGACAAAGGCTCAGAAGGACACCCACTAGGTGTCAACACAGCAGCCTGGCTGAACTCCCAGAGCACCACATGGCTCGGCGCACTCCATTCCAACTCTCAGCCAGTCCCTCTATACCAACACGGGCCTGGCCCTGGTACAAGCCATCTCACCCGACATCCTCACAGCTAGCATCCTGTCTGCCGTGTCACCTGCCATCCCGGGGAAAAGCTTTGGTCTGGAGTGAATCACCAGCCATTTTCCTTGCTCTTTCCCATGTCTCATACCCATCACTAGAGACAGATACATAAACTTCCTGTTCTTCTATATGGGGAAACACAACGCATCTTTCTTGGAGGCTTTTTACAAGGTTCACATTAGCGAGATTTAAGACCAAAGCAGTAGTAGAGAGGAGGTTGCAGAACTGGTGAGATATGGGGTGGGCTGTAGGGGCCTTGTAGGGGTGCACCTGGTCCTCCTGGGGACCCCCCACCCCACGGCCTTCTCTCAGCCAACTCTATAGACACACGCCACAGCTCCCGACCATTACGAAGGAAGATGGGCAGACCAGAGACAGGGCCCGCGCTCACCTCGCCTGTGGGATACCGGTAGTAGTATTTGTCCTGCTCACGAAGCGCGTACTCCTCGGGGTAGGTGTCTCTGATCTCCTCGTAGGTTAGTTCCTCACACACGCCCTGTCAGGAAGGAACCAACATCCGCTCTAGGGAACTCGCCCACGGCCCACCGCAAATAAAGGGGGTCTCAAGAAGCCACCAGGATGGCAGAGGACTCACGAGGGGACTCCCCACCCCACTCCCACCCTACCCCACCCCCGCCCCCGCCAGGCCTCCCCACAGCCCACGGGCCTGGGACTCACGGCGTCAATCTCGTTGAGCGCCTTCCACTGCTCGTACGGGAGCTTGAGGGCCTCCGCCGTCTGGATGGTGCTCTTCAGCTGGCTTGTCCACACACGGAGGTCCTTCAGATTCTGTTCCTCCACGAACTTGCTCAGGGCACTGGCGAACTGAGGAAACGCAAGAGGCAGAGGTCACCCCAACTCCAGCTCCTGCCGCAGGTTATAGCGTAGCGTCGCTTGGCAGCTGCCAGAGCCGTCCAAACCTCCATGCCACATACACCTTGTAAGAGTCCATGAGGCTGCGCGCCCTTTTAATCCCATCACTTGGGAGGCAGAGGCAGGAGGATCGTTGTGAGTTCGAGGCCAGCCTGCTCTACAAAGTGAGTTTAGGACAGTCAAGGCTACACAGAGAAACCCTGTCTCGAAAAACAAAAGAACATCCTACCCTCCCAAGGACCCTCAACTCTACAGCAAGGCGGGAAGCAACGGCCTGGCGCCCCCAGTCAGTCAGCCCCCAGCCCACGACTTCCTCTCTCCTCTACCTTCTTGCCTCTGCTGGACAGGCCCGAGTCGCCTCCGATCCTGCCTTGCAGGTTGTGCTCGTTCTCGCCGTGCCGACACAGGTAGATGGTCCGGGGCTGCACGTGGATGTTCATCAGGTAGTACACGATGCGGCTCTGGATGTGGTCCTGAACCCTGTTCACCAGGAACCTCCGGCCAACGTCAATCACTTTGATGAGTGATAAGTCCCTGCAGAGAAACAACAGCATGGAGGAGCACCGTTCAGGCCTGCCTTGCCTCACAGCCGGCACACCTCACCCCGGGCCTGGCCGGCTTCCCAGCCAGGCTGTTCAAGCCAGATGGTGCAGCTGGAGAGAAAGCTCATTCACTAATGTACAAGCATAAAGTTCAGGCGTACCTTTTTTTTTTTTTTTTTTTTTTTTTTTTTTTTTTTTTTTTTGGTTTTTCAAGACAGGGTCTCTCTGTGTAGCCTTGGCTGTCCTGGACTCACTTTGTAGACCAGGCTGGCCTCGAACTCACAATGATCCGCCTGCCTCTACCTCCCTGAGTGCTGGGATTACAGGTGTGCGCCACCATGCCAGGCCAGATGTGCCTTCTTAAAAAGCCAGGCACACAGCAGTCTGTAATCCCAGAGCTGAGGAAGCCGTGACAGGCAGTTCCCTGAAGCTCACAGGCCAGTCAGCCTAGCCAAAGTCTGTGAGCTCCAGGTCTTGAAAAGTAAGGTGGACAGATTAGTATGATGGCTCACAGTGAATGTGTTTACCACCAAGTCTGATGACCTGGCTTTGCTCCCCGGGGCTCACAAGGTGTAGGGAGAGAAAGGGAGCTCCGAAAAGTTGTCCTCTGGCCTCTACATGTGTGCTACTGAGCATATGTATGCATGCACATGCATAGGCAGACACAAACAAATAAATAAATATATTAATGTTTTGTGTTGGGGGGAACCCTAGCTGGGTATGGTGGCACATACCTTTAATCCCAGCACTGGGGAGGCAGAGACAGGCAGATCTGTGATTCTTTATAGGTCACTCCAGTCCAGCCAGGGATATAGTGAGACCCAGTCAAAATAAACAACCAACAAACAAAAATTCTACTCAATATTTTCTTAAGGTAGAGTAATTGAGAAAGACACTGATAAATTTATGCCTCCCCCACCCCCAGACAAGGTTTCTCTGTATAGCCTTGGCTGTCCTAGACTCCCTTTGTAGACCACGCTGGCCTTGAATTTATAGCCATCTGCTTGCCTCTGCCTCCTGAGTGCTGGGATTAAAGGTGTGCACCCTTTAAAGGCTTATTTTTATTATTTTTTAATATACTTGTGTGTGCGTCCGTGTGGGTGTGTATGATCACCTTGATATATTTATATTTTAAACACTTTATTATTTTTAAGTGTGCTCGTGTGCTATGTATGGCTGCTGGGAACTGAACTTTAGTCATCTGGGAAAGCAATATGTGCTCTTAACTGCTGAGCCATGCCTCGTTTTGAGCCTACCCATCTACCACTATCTCCCTCTAAATGCTCCCATCTCTTTTAATTTCATGCATTTTATTACTAATGATGCCTTGAGTCCAGCTGGTGCAGGACCCCTTTATGCACAGATGTGAGGCCGCCCACTGGGGCCAGCAGCAGTCATATCCCCAAAGAGAAGGACAACCAACCCCCCCACCCCCACCCCCCACCCAGCAACCACCAACTGCCCACAGTTCCTCCACCAAAGGCCGGGCCAGTTTTAAAGACTCTGTAGGCACATCTGGGAGCTGTTTGATGGAAGCACAAAGAAGACATTTGGAGCCCTCGGGTGGACAATTCAGGGTGGGACCCTCTGAGAATCACCTGTCATATTTATCGGGGTCAAGAGGCTGGTAGCTGGCCTCATAGCAGTTGATTCTCTTCATGAAGTCGTCCATGGCTTCAGCGGAGTTGCAGTCTTTGTAATCCGGGCTGGAGATTTTAACTTCCTGTAACAGCACAGAGAACAGCCGATGAACCACACTGCAAGCCTTTCTGCTTCCATTAAGCAGGATTTGGGTTTTCAAATGGGGAAAGCCCAGAAGGGCTGGGATTATCCTACCCCGGCATGGGGGGAGGGGGAAGGGGGGAGTTTGACTTATGACCTTACAATTACACACAGGGAGGATGCCCATGAAGGACAGAAGGTAGACAGGGTGATGGAAAGACCTGAAGATAGATGGTTTGCAACTTTTTTTTTCCCCGGCTTTTTGCTTTAGGTTTTGTTTACTTGCTTTGAGACAAGTTCTTGTGTATCTCAAGTTTCCTTAAACCAAAACATAGCCGAGGGTGACCTCTGATCCTCCTGCCTTCACGTCACGTGCTGAGATTCCAAGTATAGTAAATACCACACCCAACTTACGTAGTGTGGGAATTGAACCCACAGCTTCATGCGTGCTAGGCAAGCCCTCTACCACAGGGCCACAGCACAAGCACGGCTGTCTAAGAGTCTGAATGCACTTAATGCTGAAGAATTGCTCAATGAAAATAGCTATAAAGGTCAGTTGTATGTTATGTTAATTATCCAAAAAAAACCAACACATAAATATAGGTCACAAATCCCAGGACCTAATCTGCAAAACCGCCTTTAGGCTTAATCAGAGGAAGATTTCTGAACACAGGATCAAGGCCAATAGCTAACTAACTATATGAGTGAACAGGAGGCTACTACCAGACAAACTCCTAACTAAACACAGGAGTGACTAATCAATGGGGAAAATGATTTCACATCTTGCACCATCAAGTGGAACAGGGAAAATAAAACCAAAAAGAAAAGGAAAGAGAAAAACAAAACCCCACAGCAAAATTCTCTGTGAGCGAGCACTTCTGCTTCCTCGGAACTCTGAGCTTCTAACGTATGAGCTTGTTCCTTAGAAATGCTTTGCAAATATTCCCACTAACTTGGAGAAAAAGACCAACGAAAGAAGCTACAGATATTTAGTATCCCTTTAAAGGTGTATATTTTGGGCCAGGTACAGCAGTGCACACCCTTGAGTTCAAGGTGGGCCTGGGTTACACAGTGAGAACTTGTCCCCAAATAATAAACAAATAAATAAACAAATGTGTTTGTGCATGGGGTACCACCTCCTACCTATGCAAAACTGATTTTTTATAAATATGTTCTATTCTAATAGGGTTAAACTGGTAACCAGGAGTGATGTCCACACCACTATCCCAGGACCAGGGCAGGAGGACCAAGGTAGGAGGAGCCTTGCCTCAAATTCAAGATCAGCCTGCTACACAGTGTTCCAGGACACGCTGGGCTATAGTGTAAGAATCCTGCCTCAAAAACCTAACAACGGCAACAACAAAGCTGAAAAGAAAATGAGCTAAAGACATAAGAAGCTGTGGGCTGGCGGGACGGCTCAGGAGGGCCAGAGGCTTGCCACACCTCATGACCCGAGCTGGTGTTCAGGAGGGCCAGAGGCTTGCCGCACCTTATGACCCGAGCTGGTGTTCAGAGCTCGCATGGTGGAAAGAACTGACACCACACACTATCTTCTCACCAGGACACATGATCTCTTGCTATCAAGTAATAAAACAAAGGCTTAATAAAATACTGTTGCCACTGACCTTGAGTTATCGAGACACGAGACCTTTGCTTGGCACAGTGGAATTGGAGGGTGGGGGGTTGGGGGGGGGCATGTCAGTACACTCCTTCCTACATTTGGGGACTTTGTCTTTGGCATGCTGAGCCTTGAAGGCTTTGGTTTTACATAAAAGCATTCTTACCTACCTGGGACCTGGAAAGCAAAAGATGAACAGCCGGATGGCCTCCCCTGTTCGAACGGATGGGCTGTCAATCAGCCCTGGCCACTCCAGCTTCTGTCACCAGGTGAAACTACTCCCTATGTGCCTCCTTTACCTACCGTGTCCCAAGCAAGCCTGCTGCTTGTCCTCAGAGACCTGGGTATCACCTCAGGGAGTGTCCAGGTCACAGACTGTGCAATTCTACCATCCCAGCATCCATTTGAAGACACTCAACCACACATGGGGCAGAGAGCCTGCTTCTAAGGGTTTAGTTACTGCCCAGTCCCTGACCTGAGCTCCCACCAAGCCTACAAATGACCTGGCAGTGTAAGAGGCCGTACACCAACAGGGGTTCCTAACCATCTTACCATGATGTTGGAGGCCACGACAGTAGGATCGTCACATACAGACTCAATGAAAAACGCCTGGAGGAAGGAAGGAAGAAGACAGGAGTGTCAGGACAACCCCCAGAAGGCCAACTTTGATGTCGCTGTGACAGGGGAGAGGAAGCCAGCAGAGAAAGGATGGGACTGGACATGTGTACAGCAAGCTAGAAGCAGACAGGCACTGCAGGCTTCCTGTGATATGCAAAGCCTAGGTTTAAATGTGCATACGTGGGGGTGTTATCATGGCAGAGGAGGGAGACTACAGGGAGGGGCAGGCAAAAGGTAAAGGAATATGTGGACCACAGAAGCCGACTATCTGAGGAGCAGAGGAGGAGCAGCAGGTCAGCGGAAGGAAGTCAAGAGAAGATGGGAGGGCAAACAGGAACAACGTATAACGCTACACATGCACGGACATGTCCCAATAAACCCCCCCTTTTTTGTGCTTTAGAACTAGAAGCACTGTCCCTGTTCGCTAACCAAAATATTAATAAGGTGACAAAAGGAACTAGGGTATTACTCCATAAAACACCAACTTTGCATAGCCATGGCCTTTGCCCTCCCCACCCCCGACCCCCGCGGAGGGTGTGCGTGCTCCACAGTTCCCAGGTGCCCTGCCACCAGGAAGACCTTGTTTTAAGGCGGCAAAAATGTGGGCAACTGGCCACGAGCGGAGGCTCACACCTGTAACCCCAACACTTAGCAGACTGGAGCAGGGGGATTGCTGCATGTTTGAAGCTAGCGTGGGCTACACAGTGAGTTCCAAGCAAGCTGGGATAACAGAGCAAGACCCTGTCTCAACAAAAACCCGAGACAGCAAGAGGCTGATGCCAGAGCCTGCAATCAGCTACTCCCACGGTGTTTTCCTCTCTGAACTTGCTGGGGGGAGGCAGGTTTGGCTCACCTTGAAATCATTTTCTTTGGCAAAATGAAGGATCATGTGTCTCCTCTCTCTAGTAGTATTGGTGGCATCAAAAACCTGGTAGAGAGGAAGAAGTCTCAAAAAACAAAGAACAAACAAACAAAACCAGGTAATAATATTTACCCAAACCTCAAAGAATTCAGTCTGCTGTTTCCAGAAATAGGCCCTAAATTCTACCTTCCAAATAGAGTGTGCCCTATCCCCTAACCTCTCCAGAGTGGCCCCAGGCTTCCCTTCTCTCTCTCTCTCTCTCTCTCTCTCTCTGCCCAGTGCCCACTGCATAGGTTAGTGACAGAGCTATGTCCTTATACCCATCCCAAGATACATTCCTGAATCACCCGCTGCTCTGGGCCACTTGTTCCCTCAACTCTTAAGGGCAGAGGCATTTGTCCCTGTTCTTACCCCACCAGTGACTTGGGCCAGTGGGGACAGATGTGCCCTGTGTCCCCAGACTTACCGCAATCTGTCCCCCTTCTTTAGTCAGGTAAGTCTTGACGTCTCTCAGGGCAGCTAAGGCACACTGTCTGCAAACACACGAGAGGGGGAGGATGAGGTGACGGGCATGAGTCACCATGCATAGTCTTGCTCTTTAAGTTTTTAATCTTTTGTTTTTTTGTAGTACTGGGAATTGAAACCAAGGCCTTGAATATGCCAAACAAGTGCTTTACCATTGAACAGCATAGCTCCAGCTCCTTTTCCATTATAGTTCGAGCTAGGGTCTCATTAAGTTATCCAGGCTGGTCTTGAACCCTCACTGTAGCTGAGGCTGGCCTAGAACTTGCAGCCTTCCGGCCTTCTGGGATTACAGAAATGGTCCGCCTTTTGAGAACTGGTGCCAATCAAGGACAAGGGATACAGCCTACTTGGTAGAGTGCTTGCCTAAAATGCCAGAGTTTAGTCCTCAGCCCTATATAAAACTAGGCTTTGTGGTACTATCTAAAATCCTCGTACTCGGGAGGTGAAGGCTGTCGGGTCAGAGGGTCAACCTCACATAGAAAGTTCAAGGCCAGCCTCAGCTATATAAGACCCTATCTCAAAAACAAAAAAATAAAAATAAAACCTGGTGCTAGGCAGACAGGAAGGCAAACACCCATATAACATCTGCAGTAAGTATGCTAAGGCAGAAGACAGATCTGAGGGTGAGGCCAACCTGAGGTGGATAAGGTAGTGCCGAGCCAGCCAGGGTTATATAACAAGACCCCAACTTAAAACAAAACAAAACTGCCAGGTGGTGCACGTCTTTAATCCCAGCACTTGGGAGGCAAAGGCAGGTGGATCTCTGTGAATTCGAGGCCAGCCTGGTCTGCAGAGTGAGTTCCAGGACAGCCAGGGTAACAGAGAAATCTTGTCTCAAAACAAAACAAACAATAAAACCAATAGCAGTACTAATAAAATAAAAATGGCTGCCAAAGCACACCCAGAGCGCCTCACTGGACAGGACTGGGGCTGTGCCCGGCGTCAGGCTCTCCTCCCACACCCAGCTGATACCAGCACCCTGTGGCGCTGGAGAGCTGCACCTGTCACCTGCAGCTTAGGTACTCTTTGCAAATGCAAACAGATGATTTCCAATGAAAAGGACTTTGCTCATTCCTGGCACGTGGCTGCTGTTGAACTGTCTCAGGGTGGTTCCCTTTGTACTTCTGGGAGCAGAGCAGCCAGACACAGAGAGGTCCAGAGACTTGCCTTAATACTAGCTAGGCCTGATGGCCATCAGCTAAGAACCGGCCTGCAGGCTTTTTCTTCCTCTTACAGAACCCCGCTTCAAAACAAAGGAGGCCACAGTGTGGAAAGATAACTCAGCCCACACATAGTAAAGTATTTGCCCTGCAAGCACAACGACCTGAGCTGGATTCTCAGAACCTACAGGGAAGAGGAGAAGAAAGGAGGAGAAAGGAGAGAAAGAAGAGGCTGGGCGTGGTGGCGCACACCTTTAATCCCAGCACTAGGGAGGCAGAGGCAGGCAGATCACTGTGAGCTTGAGGCCAGCCTGGCCTACAAAGTGAGTCCAGGACAGCCAAGGCTACACATAGAAACCCTGTCTCAAAAAAAGAAAGGGGGAAAAAAGGGAAAAAGAAGGAGGAAGAAGGGGAGGAGAAGAAGAAACTAATTCCAGTGCCAGGGAGGTGGAAACAGGCAGAACCCTGTCGTTGGCAGCACAGTGACAGACCCTACCTCTAAAAAAAAAAAAAAAGCCTGCAGAGTTGGTTCAGTTTTGGTAGAGCACCTGCCACACGTGCATTAGGACAGGAATTTGCATCTCCAGCATTCACCCAGATGCCTGGCACTGGGGTTATAGAACAGACAAGTCGCTGGGTCTCACTGGCCAGCCAAACTAGCTCCAGGTTCACCAACAGACCCTGTCTGAGGGGCTGGAGAGATGGCTGAACAGTGAAGAGCAGTTGCTGCTCTTCCAGGACCAGAGTCTGATTCCCAGCAGCCACCCAGCAGACCAGGGGATCCAATGCCTTCCTCTGGCCTCCCAGGCACCAGGCACTAACATACATGCAAGCAAAAACAAAACTAAACACACGCACATACAAAAACAAAAAAACATACACATAAGATAACTTTTTAAAGAGACAGTGTCTCAAAAATAGAGAGGCAATAGAGAAATAGAGTCACTGTCCTCAGGCTCCCATATACATGCCCACACACCCACCCACACGCACCCACACATACACACGCCCACACACCACACACACACACACACACACACACACACACACACACACACTCACACGCACCCACACATATACATTTTATTTTAAAGTGGATAGTGCCCAAGGAACATGCAAGGTTCTCCTCAGACCTCCACACAAGCACATACAGATACACACACACAACACACACACACACACACCCACTCACATGCACCCACACATATACATTTTATTTTAAAGTGGATAGTGCCCAAGGAACATGCAAGGTTCTCCTCAGACCTCCACACAAGCACATACAGATACACACACACACACACACACACACACACACACACACTCCAAGGCACTTGAGGCTTACTTTCGGACTCTCATGGCTTCCTCGTTGTCAGGGCGGAAGAAGTTGTAGGAGCTGTACTGCTTCACGGCCTCGCGTCGATACTCTCCCACATTGAACACTGGACAGAAAAGAGAAGGTCAGCCCAGGATGAGGCACCAGGAACAAGAGGCTTCCCAACCAGAGAGAAACCAACCGACGGCTATCTGAATAAGGAATCTCATACGGAAACAGTGTGGACTTCCCAGTGCAGGCTTGTCATCCCCAGGTCACAGGCTTGTCATGCCCAGGCCAAAGGGCAGCACCCATCACTCTTACTGTACCTGAAGTTGTCTTTTAGGAACCAGATCCCAACCCAGGCCTCCCAATGTCATCAACCAGAAACAGACTCTGAGGATAACTGGAGTCCAGCCAAAAAAAAAAAAAAAAGTTGCACTGTGGGAGTAAGGAAGGAAGTCTCTCAGTTGTTAAAAGTGCCTGTCTAGCATGGATGAAACTCCAGGCTGGATCCCAGTACCAACAAAGTTGGGCATGGTGATGCATGCCTGTAATCCCAACACAGCCAGGGGGACCAGAAGCTCATTCAAGACCATTGAGCTATGAAACACTGTCTGAAAATCAGAAAGAAAGAAAGAAAGAAAGAAAGAAAGAAAGAAAGAGAAAAGGAAGGAGAGAGACAGACAGAAAAGGAAGGAGGGAGGGAAGGAGAGAGAGAGAGACAGACAGACACCAGGGTTCAATTTCCAGCCCTCACATGGTGGTTCACAATCATCTATAGCTCCAGTTCCACGGACTCTGACCCTCTCTGGCCATCTGAGGCATGAGGTGCACACGCAGTACCGTGAATATATGCAGGCAAAACACCCATACATATAAAATAACAAAAGAAATCAATTTAAAAATAAATAAGAGTCTTTTGCTTATGGTCTCCAAACATAAGTGGGTCTCACTGCCAGACAGCCTAGCCTAGTCGCTGAGCTAATTCTGAGTTACTCTTGCCATGTCTAAATTAGCTGTGCTCCTGTTAGCACACCTATGGTGATGAGGTCACACTTAATAGTCACTGCATAGCATATGTAGACCCAGAGTCAAGCACCAGTATTTAAAATGAAGGTTAGTTGTAATTACTGGAAAGCAAGATCAGACTCCATAACCAGAGACCATTGCTGTGAGCGGCCCTGCCTGAGGCAACAAGTTCCTGGCCTTCAGACCTGGCTCACCTTTTGTTGGAACACCAATCCAGTTGAGGTAGCGAGTTAGCTTCTTGGAGATGTAAGTCTTGCCCCGGGCTGGGAGGCCCACCATCACAATCACTGTTGGGGAGTTGGTGAGCTTCGGCCCACAGGCTAAAAAGACCAAGAAAGGGGGTCATCAATCAAACAGCAAAACTTAATGGACTGAGCACTGTGTCCAAAGACAGATTTTGGAGTATGGCACCAAAACTGGGCACAGTGACACATGTCAGTAATCCCAGAGCTTAAGAGACAGAGGCAGGAGGATTCAAGATGAACCTGTACTACACAGTTGAGTTCCAAGCCAGCTTGTGCTACCTTCAGGCCAGCCTGGGCAACAGTGGGAAACTGTCTCAAAGCAACAGAAAAGAATAGTGCTGAAGTTATAATGTCGTTCCACATCCCCATGCCATCTGATGACCCAATGGGACTATGTACCTCACCCCATCCTCATTTAGCGGCCACAGCCCCTGACCTGGTAGTTCAGTCCCACTTTTCAGGGAATACTGGCCATGGCAGTTCCCAACCCAAATGCACAATCAGATACAGAGGATCTGAGCCCCAGACAGGGAGTCCAATTCCTAGCAAAATAGTGGAAGAGCACTTCATGGGGGCACAAAGACGGGACCCTCACACCAGGGAGGATAAAATTAGCACTAGGAAGAGATGATTTCCCAATTCAGTATGTAAACTGAACAAACAGGTAGGAAACAGACACTGGCGAGCCACAGAAAACCAAGAGAAAAGACAACACATTTTCTAAGCTCCACAGAGAAAGAAGAGGAGGAGGAGGAGGAGGAGGAGGAGGAAGAGGAGGAAGGGGGAGGAGGAGGAAGAAGAAGAGGAGGGGGGAGGAGGAGAAAGAAGAAGAAAAGAAAGACAGAAAGAAAGAAGGAAAGATGAAAGTAGGTCAGGGACGCAGAATGCTGGGCCCCTGGCTGGGCACCATGTCTCTGCCTCTCACGCCCTTCCTGACCACCCCCTCCATCTCTCCATTCTGCTGCCAGGATCTGATGGATGCCAGGTTCAAAAGGGGCGTCTGAGGCTGCCAAGGTAGTAGCCAGTCAGAGGGTCTGAAGTAAGCTGGTCACTAAGTCCCAGGCAGGCTCCCCAGCGATGCTCTTGCTTGTGATGAATGAGTGCCCCATATATCCTCAGAATCGCACTGACACAAAACACCAGGGACAGAGGTTTTCAGAAAGCAGCCAAAAGACTCCTGCTAGACAAACTAAAGTTCCAACATTTCCCTGGCTGCCTCTTTTGCCACTGAGACTCTCGGGCGACTCCTGCATCCCGGCGACAAGTGAGCTCACAAGCCAAAGAGGCTGCCTGCCAACTGAAGCCCAGCTGGCCTTCTCCAATCCCAGACACAGGCTGCACAGCCTGCAGGAAAAGGAGGCATACCAGCAATCTAGACAGATGTCAGGTTTAGACAGAGGCTCATGGGAAGTCCAAGCATAAGGGGGACGCCGACCATGGCTCTTTTGCTTCTGGACCTGCAGGCTGGGTTTGAGTGGAAGCATGCATGACAAGCAGGGGTGTGTGTTCCCTTTGATAAGGGGGAACCGGGTGAGGAGTGTGAGGCTATCTAGTCAAGAGAATCCAGAAGCCAAAGACAGCCCTTAGGGACATTCCCCAAGGAACGCGTTCCGGGAGGCCCTGGAAAGAACAGGTTCCTAGAAGACAGAAGCTTCCATCCCTCCAGCTTCCTCTCTCCCTAATGACCTCACTGGGCCATTGCTACTGAACGCATCCAGAGGCGCCTGCAGACAGGCACCCATACATGCACGCGCACCCATATGCACATGGACTGTTTCTGTTGGAACTGTGTCCGGGATGCAGAGGCAGGAGCTGGCTGAGTTATCAGGTCAGGGGTTATGTTTATCTACTAATCATGGGAATAAATCTCCTCTGGCAGTAGACACTTTGGAAGGGGGAAACCAAAGAACAACAAAACACCGTAGGCTCAGCAGAGCTCTGCTGGACTCCAAGCACACATAAACCTCGATCCCTCCCATAGGCTCCAAGCCGAGGAGCTCAGAACAGCTGCTGAACCAGGTGTGACTTCCCTTCACACAGACTCCCCAGCACGGAAATGCACAAATGCTTCCAGATAAATCGAGTATCCCCCTCACAGCCTTTTCTTAAGCTCACAGCCTAGCTCAAGGGTCTCCCTGCCATCTGTCCCCAGGTTCTTTTCTTCAGACTTTTTTTTTTTTAATTTAAAACCACTGAAAAGGGGACACCAACCATAACCCCGTACCCTAACCATACCACTCCCTGGATCCAATCCTTAACTCTGCTTTCTTCCAACATCCAACTCAACATACTGCATTCAACATAGGATTTTTCTAAGACAAACAGACCTAATGTCTCTTTTCTTTTCATGTAAATTTTTGTTTGTTTGTTTGTTTGTTTTTCAAGACAGGGTTTCTCTGTGTAGCCTTGGCTGTCCTGGACTCACTTTGTAGACCAGGCTGGCCTTGAACTCACAGCGATCCGCCTGCCTCTGCCTCTGCCTCCGAGTGCTGGGACTAAAGGTGTGCGCCACCACCGCCCAGCTTAAGCAGGTGTTTTGTTGTTGTTCTTCTGGCTTATCGTTTAGCAGCAAAACTTACGTTATCAACTAAAATAAGCATAAAGGAGAACACAGATGGTCTGCTATAAAGTGTGATGGTTAAATCTCCACTTGTCAGCTCGGTTAGATTTAGAATCACCATGGAAACACGCCCCTGGGGTATCCGTGAGAATGGTTCCAGTCTGGGTAAACTGAGGCGGGAAGCTCCACTCTGACTGTGGGTGGCACCATTCCATGGGTGTGGTTAGGCCCCAAATAAAGAAGGGAGCTGAGCATCAACATTCAAATCTTTCCGCTTCCTGCTTCCTGACTGCAGATGCAAAGTAGTCAACAACTTCACATACCTGTTACCACTATTTTCCGGCCACAGACTAAACCCTCAAAAAAAAAAAAAAAAAAAAAAAAAAAAAAAAAGTAAAAACACTTCCTCCTATACAGCAATGAGAAAAAAAAAAAACAATATATGGGGAAAGAGGTCATTGTCTAGTGACAGCTAGGCCCATTTGGCTGTTTGGGAGATTCAAACTAATTGTGCTGTCCCACAGTCAAGGCCATGGTTTCTTAAGTAAGATTTGCAGAAAACCACCATGTCACATGAGCTGAGCCAGCACTCCACAATGTCATCCAACAGGCTTATTTGCTCACATACTCATGAGACCAGCACTCTGGATGCCCGGTGGGAAGGACGACATGAGGACACACTGAGGTCAGCATTTCTGGGGAGCACCACTGAACTCAGACTCCCTTGCCGTCGGACGAGTCCCCCCATTGTTGGTTCTTATTGCAGTCTTGCTACTTGTGACAGCTTCCTGCAGGTAAACCAGAAGACCAGCTGGTGAGCTATAGGAAAACGTGACTCAGGAGGGAATTATGGGAAGAAAAAGTGTGGTAATTAACTGTCCCTCCCCCAGCCCCCAAATTCAACAGTGCTTGTCTATTATGGCTAGGTTGAGAGGCAGAGACACTCCTGGGTCCTAACTTCAACTCTTATTTCTAGATGAAGTGGTTAATATTGCCAATACCATGTGAGCAAGCGGAGGCATTGAGACAGCGGACCTCAACATCCCAGCCTCTGATACCCAGAACTTATTTTCTGAAAATATACTTGGGAAGATCCTTTGCTGTGGTGCCCACACCTCTTCCACTCTTGGGTCTACCCGATGCTTTGCAAAATATTAACATTAGAAACGGATGCCAGCGTGTGAATTATGCTTCCTACAAGCTCAAGGAAAAAAAAACCACGGAAGAATATGTTTAGGAAAGACACAGACTGCTATGAACCCCAAAGGGACCCATCTCCACAACTGTCTAAGAGAACCTAGACTGGGCCTTTCTGAAGGAAGCACCTCAATCTACCTCCATCAAGCAAGGGCAGAATGAACTGTACAGAAGACCAACTCTGAAATTATAGGTCAACACTAAGATCACACTAAGATCTCTTTGAAAATGGGCTTAACCTGCCTGGCCCCCAGAATGTCATAAACACCTGCACAGAAGGCAATGCATGCCACATGGGCGTTCACTAGATGAAAGGCAGTTCTCCTGGCATCATTGGGTCAGCCTGAAGCACCCTCCAGGTCTGATGAGATAATAGAAAGAGTTTGCCTCAGCAGAGTGGGCTCAGGGATGTGGGGAGCAGGGAGACTACAGCCCTCCTTCACAGAGTGTGCACACATTGCTTACCATGTGCCTTTGTCTCCTAATATCTAATTAATCTGATGCCCAATGAATGGACTTGACTGAACCAACCCCACATCTCCGCCACACACTATGATGGGGTATCTTGGTGACTCTATGATAACTTTTGGAGGTAATAGCTGTGCTCAGCACGCCAAAAGTCCAGGTCAGAGTTCAAAGCCAGGCCTCACCACCAGCATGGATCTTGGACACAGTCATCTTTTGGTGTCTCCCTTTCCTTTTCTGTACAACAGTAGAATGCTTAAGACATACCCACCTTCCATCACATGCAAATCCTAACCAAAGATAAACTGGTGTCTTACTCCTATGTATTCGGGGAAAAATTAAAAGCTGAAGGCTGGCGGGATGGCTCTGAGTCAAGGTGCTTGTCTCCCAAGTCTGAAGACGACTTCAGTCAGGTCTCTAGAACCCACTTAAGAACAGGAGAGCGCCAACTACAAAGAGCTGTCCTCTACCCTCACAGGGATGGCTCACTGCCCAGGTATATTAAATATGCAAAGATAGCCTACTGTAAATTCTGAGGAAACTGGGGTTTCAAGTGTGTGAGAAGACCCTACTAAGTGGCAGGCTGTAGACCTTCGGCGCAGAGAACAGGGCAGCAAGCTCTTGATGGGTTAAGCTCATTTGCAAATACAGTAAAGTGTCCCTAAATGGTGGCGTAACAGTGGCCGCTTCCAGTTTTGCAAGAAGCACTTACCACAACATTGGTAAAGAAACCTGACACCCAATTCCTGTGCTTCACTGGCAGACATATCCAGCAGAGCAGTGTTGTTTTAATTTCAGAAAGGCTATGGAGACCAGGCTAGCCTTGAACTCAGAGATCTGCCTGCCCACCCCTCACTCTTGTGTGTTAGGATTAAAAGTGTGCAATACGACACCTGGCCTTTGGTATCTGTTTGTGGTTTATGATTATTCCTTTAGTTTTATCTGGACAATTTTCTCCATGCCCTCTAGTAATAAGGCTCCATGGAGCTGCCTGCCAGCCTATAAAGTGGAGACGGCATGTAAAGATGCTAGCAGGGCTGGAGCTGTACGTGGCACCTCTGCGACCGATCTCGGCATTCACAAAGCCCTGGGCTCAGTGTCCAGCACCAGGTGATCCAGGCGTGGTAGCGCACATGTGTAATCTCAGCATTTGAGAAGAGAAGGCAGAAGGACTGGAAGTTCATAGTCATCTGCACACCATAGTGAGTTGAAGTCAGACGAGGTCTGAAAAAAGTAATAAATTTAAAAAAAAAATTTAGGTGAATAAAAATTCACAAAATAGGCTGGGTGTGGTAGGTCGCAACTTTAGTCCCATCTGAGTTGAGGCCAGCCAGTCTATAAGGTTCCAAGACAGCCGGGACCATGGAAAGAAAAAGAGAGAAGAAAAGAAAAGAAAAAGAAAATTCACAAGTCTCAATGTCAATCAGTACTCCATTGCAGCAAGAAACAAATTGATCATAGGGAAGAGACCACTTAAAACATGGATGTTCGCTGGGCGCAGTCCGCACACCTTTAATCTCAGTACTTGGGAGGCAGAGGCAGGCGGATCACTGTGAGTTCAAGGCCAGCCTGGTCTACAAAGTGAGTCCAGGACAGTCAAGCCTACACTGAGAAACCCTGTCTCAAAAAAATAATTAAATAAAAAATGGATGTGAGTTAAAAATTCCTGGCTGCAGACATTTGTGAAGGAATGTGTCTGAGGCTACACCCCAGTATCATACACAAGAATTCCAGAAGTGGGTGAGTTGGCCATCTTAATCTGTCGGCTTTGGGTATGGACACCCTAAGCGCTGAATGGTTCTGACAGCAATTCTTTGCAAATCTCCCAACTCCGTGAGAGACGTGCAAGCTCCTGGAGTCTAATGATTGGGTTCTGAAGCCAGGAGGCGGGACAAACACAGCTGCACTGTGATGCCCCTCAACAGTACGCCTGAGTCAGCTGAACTCAGAATCTTTGAAAAAAGCTGCCAAGGTTCATGTATGCATGCAACCACTTGGCTTTACACATACATATAAAACCAGCTCTTAATTTGTGTGACCAATTTAAATTATTAAAAAAAAAAAAAGAGGGGGCCGGGCGGTGGTGGCACACATCTTTAATCCCAGCACTCAGGAGGCAGAGGTAGGCGGATCTGTGAGTTCAAGATCAGCCTGGTCTACAAAGAGAGTCCAGACCAACCAAGGATACACAGAGAAACCCTGTCACGAAACACGGGGGTGGGGGTGGGGTGGGGTGGGGGAGGGGCAGAGGGGGTGGGGGTGGGGGGGGGGAAGCCTGATTAAAAAGTACATAAGGAGTGGGTGGTGGTGCAAACCTTTTATCCCAGCATTCGGGAGGCAGAGGCAGGCGGATCACTGTGAGTTCGAGGTCAGCCTGGTCTACAATGTGAGTCCAGGACAGCGAAGGCTACACAAAGAAACCTTGTCTCAAAAAGACACACACACACACACACACACACACACACACAACACAAAAGTACAGAAGGGGTAAGTGGTCTAAAATTGGCCTTGGCCAAGACCAGTTTTCCCTGTTCTGTTTTTTGTTTTTGTTGTTGTTTGTTTGTTTGTTTTGTCTATTTGGTTTTTCGAGACAGGGTTTCTCTGTGTAGCCTTGGCTATCCTGGACTCGATTTGTAGACCAGGCTGGCCTCTGCCTCCCGAGTGCTAGGATTAAAGGCGTGCACCACCACCGCCTGGCTTCTGAGTTTTTGGTTGGTTAGTTGGTTTTGTTATTTATTTATTGGACAGGGTCTGCTGTGTAGTCCAAAAGAGCAAAGAAGACCTGTCTTGGGGACAGAGTTCCACCAAAGCCCTCAGATCCCGTTAAGACCCGGGGAGCTCTCTCATACTGCACCACAAGGAG
The DNA here is from genome assembly GCF_964271855.1 of Acomys minous. Taxonomy (NCBI): domain Eukaryota; kingdom Metazoa; phylum Chordata; class Mammalia; order Rodentia; family Muridae; genus Acomys; species Acomys minous. The sequence continues at coordinate 7,848,489 of NC_140494.1, read as the reverse complement.
GCTGTGGTCCGATCAGCAGGAAAGCCAGTGACTCAGACCTACAAAGCTGCAAGAGACCTGTCATGTCCTGTGATGACCACCCTGAGAAACGTGGCAGCAGAGAAACCTACCCTGCAGCCTGGGGCCCCAGGGTGACGGGAAACCACCTCCCGGTTTTGCCAGTGGATTCCGTGGTTACAACTGAAGCTACAAAAAGTAGTCTAAGCACCGTGCCCACTGGGCAGTTCACTGCTGTCTACCCCCATGGGCTCCTGGGCACGCTGCCTGGAACGGAAGCATCGCCTTAGAGCAATTCCACCAGCCCTTCCCAGAGGCTCTTCTTCCCAGCTAGGGATGGAACTGAACAAAACCTTCCCAAGTCGTTTACCGACAGCAACAGGTGGGGCACGAAGGCAAACTGCCAGCAAATTCCTTGCTCCCGTAAATGCGCCGGTGAAGCACCACCGGCGTGCAGTCACCTACCCATAAACTATCCCTAAAGCCAAGAGGCTGAAGTCACGGGAGTGAGGGTAAAGGTGGAAATACACAGAGGTGCAGAGATCCGAGGGAGAGAAAGGAGATCCAAAGGAAAGGGGCGTTGGTGTGGGCGACCGCGCCCCTGCTGTAGTCAGCCGGGGTTGACTCTCCAGGCTCAGGGAGGCGCTGTCTCCAGTCTCAGGCCGGGCCGAGCACGTTGGAGATCTCCGGAGCCACAGCGCCCCTGTAGCCCAGCCTAGGAGACACAGCCCGCCGCCACCCCCGCCTCACCCGGCCGGCCGGCACGAGCGCGCTTCCCGCACAGAGGGGAACCGGCACAAAGCCGCCGCACGCACACACAATGGCCGGGCTCCGCACGCGGCGCAGCCTGCAGCCTAGACTCCCCCATCCCCCGCCCCGCAGCCCCTCGCGCAGCTGCACTCACATCTGGGCAACGAGGGTCGGTGATCGACAGGCACCCAGATCTTCTGCACCCGGCTCTGGGTCAGTTCCAAAGGCATCTTCGTAGCTGCGCTCGGCGACCCGCCACCCCGAAAGGAGAGAACTCCGACTTGGGGAGAGGTGAGCAGCTGCAGATCGCCCCCACCCCCGGAACAAAGGACAGGAAGGGTGCGTCCGCCCGCACGCGGCTGGGCGCTCCCTTGGAAAAATGTGCTTTGTGCGAAGTCTCGGGAGGGTCGCCTGAGCGGAGGCACGAGACGGATGAGATCCGCGCGGACTGGCGGCTGCCTGCACCGCGGGCTGGTCGACTCTGTTCAGAAGCTCAGGGACGCTCCAGCGCAGTGACAGCCACGCTCCAGCCACCCAACACTTGCCACTTGCTCCTCTCCTGTTCTATCGGGATGCCACACGCGCCGCCCGGCCTTTTAAGATCTGACCGGTAGCGCGGCGCGTCAGCCTTTGGGCGGGCCGCATTCTTTGCGTCCCAGCCCCCTTTCACGTGGAGAGAAGGGTGGGCAAGGCCGAGAGACAGCCTGTTGCCGCCCCCTGCGGGCGGGCGAGGGCAGCACGCTCTGCTCCGGCAACTCGGCCTGGCTCTTTCATCCTCTCCTCTAAACCTATTCCCTACCAGCGCCAGGCACGGAGTCCCCAATAATTACAGTTACTTTCCTCACCTGTACTTGGGACAGAGCAGCGACCTGATAATGTCCAGGGTGGCGTGTTGACAGTCCTCCACCCCATCGCCCCCGCCCCCACACAAAACACACACGAGCAGAGGGTGCTATGTAAAAGCATCTTCCCCGTTCGAACTTTCGAGCAGTGGGGCCCCACACCTTGCATCACAGTTACTAGCTTTGGGGGCTGGCACAGTCCAAGTGAAGACCCAGGTCAGAACTGCCTCCTCCTGGTAACACCTTTGCGTCATCACCCACTATGTCCCCTGCCACTGCCACCTTCGGGCACGGGCACGTTATTTTTTCTCAATCCCCTGGGAACCAATGCTTAAGCAAAGAGTTGCTACCCTTCACCCAAAGTCTTGTGGTGCTAGGCACTTGGAGGGGGCAAAAAAGTAAAGGAGGCTCAAAAAAAAAAAAAAAAAAAAGGAACTTGGGCGTGGAAGGAGCCGTTGTATCTTCGTTAACATGGGCTGTATTCCATAGACCTTTCTCTCTGCAAGTAGTGAATTAAAAGTACAGCCCACTGCCCCCTCCACCGTCGAATTATAAACCCTGACATAGCTATCGGATGCAGGGGGCAGGGGGGAGTGCCAGATCCTAAATTCATGCCCCCCCGCCCCCACCCCGCTGCACACCCTGCTCCTTTTTGTTTGATATGAACGTGCCCTTGGCGGATTTTTGCGTCTTGCAAAGCCTGACGATACATGACAGGCATGCAGTGAACTGCCAGAAGCCATTTACTCAGTGACAATCTAGGGATCTTTTTGCCCGGAGACCGCTGCCTGGGCGCCCGTGGAGGCATGACACTTTAAATGTGATTTTAGCCAGTGAAGCCTCAGCACCGAAGCGCTCTGCCCTGCCCTGCCTAGCGGCGAGCCGCACACGTCGCGATGAAGCTGGGCTGTGATTGGAGGCGCTCGCGGAACCCCACACTGCAGTGGAAAAGTCTGTGCAGAGGCTGCCACACGTCGCGCACGTCCTGCATGCTCTGCTGGGAGGGCGCCGGCTCTCCGGCGGCGGCGGGCGCAGCTGCTCTGCTCCCAACCCAGCCCGCCCCGCCCGGAGCCTCCGCCTTCTCTAGGAGTCTGGCGAGCCCAGGGGATCTGGAGCTCAGAGAGTTGCCCACCTGGCAAGTAGCCTTTGGGAACCTGCGAGCTCTGACCCCCCGTTCCCGCACCTTTCTCTCCCGCACCACCCTCCTCAGAATTTGCCCCCCAACCTCAGGACAGCTTTGCTGACCGCCTGGCTTTCTGTGCCCCGGCAGCTGTTCAGAAACCCAGTGCATTGCATTTGAACTTGTTTTTCTGCAGAGAGAGCAAATGCCAGAGGTGACACCCTAGAACGCCCAAGGGAGAGTCCTGTTCCACTCCTGAAATAAGAGTGGGCTGACTAGACAAGGAAAACATCTGGTATTCATGTCTCCAGAAGGGTTCCCCTCAGGATGAGGCGCAGGTGTGGGGGGTTGGGGGATAGAGGATGAAGGTGCACCCCTGCCAGGAGACACCCCCCCACACACACACACACCTCTTTCTGGCTCTCCAGCAACCATAGTGCACCGGGACGCTTGTTAAGTTTCCACTAGGTTTTTGGGGGCGGGGGGTGGGGGGTGGGAGGTTGCTTTGTTTGAGACAGGGTTTTCCTATGTAGCCTAGGCCCGCCTCAAACTTGCTCCTTTCTCAGCCTGGTAATGCAGGCCCGCGCCACCCCCCAACTGCCGACTTGAGATTTTTGCACACATCTACAAGCCAGGCGAAGTGGCCAGTGTCATTCCTTCACTTCAAAGCATCGGAACCGATTTCTGGAGGAACATAGTGGAAACCGCACAGGAGAAGGCCAATTTATTTTTGGTTTTGTTTTTTGTTTTTCGAGACAGGGTTTCTCTGTGTAGCCTTGGCTGTCCTGGACTGGCTTTGTAGACTAGGCTGGCCTTGAACTCACAGCGATCCACCTGCCTCTGCCTCCCGAGTGCTGGGATTAAAGGCGTGCACCCCCAAGGCCGGGCAGGAAGGCCAGTCTTTAGTTATCTTTGATCATATGTTTAAATCTCTTGATTTGAGGTCAGCCCTCAAGGCAGGAGGCAGCTAAGCATTCTCAGATGGGGCGCTTCCCCTGCCTGGGGTCCAGAAAAAGACGAGTTCTCCCGCCACTTCTGCCACCCCACAGGAAAGAGAAGTCAACTTAAACGCTTTAGGGTTCCAAATACCTAGGTATATATGGAGTGTGGGGCACACAGCTGGATTCAGGCTTGGTTGTTGTTGCTGTTGTTGTTGTTGTTGTTGTTGTTGTTGTTGTTGTTTGGGGTTGGGTTGTTGTTCATTTGTTTGGTTTTTCAAGACAGGGTTTCTCTGTGTAGCCTTGGCTGTCCTGGACACACTTTGTAGGCCAGGCTAGTTTTGAGCTCACAGAGATCCACCTGCCTCTGCCTCCCGAGTGCTGGGATTACACAGGTACTTGCCATCTCGCCGGACTGAATCCACCCTTGTTTCTGGGGTCATTTGAAGCTGTCAGCTTGCAACGACAAGGAAATGAGAGTCCTTACGGAAGGTAAAATTGCTTCCGTACGATACTCCGTAGAAACAACTTGGTTGCAACTATATCCAAAACTCACCTCCTTAGGTTTGCGGTTTAGACCTCCTCCCAACTCCTTGCCGAGTTTGGCTAAGACACTCTTATCTTTACCTCAAACGTGGCCCCCTAGGGCCTTACTCACTCCCAGGCCCCCAAGGTGGATGTTAATGAGCTCAGCCCTTCAGAAGACACTGCCAAGAACCAAACATTCTCTAAGGTGGTGTTCTAGGCAGGCGGCTCCAGCCAGCTGGGCTGACTGACAACTTCCTGTAGATTCTGAGTTACAATCTAGACCCTGTTAAAGCCAAAAGAAAGTACTGAACAATCTAGTCCACATCCACAGCCCTCTACCCCTTGTCTGCAGGAAGGAGTAAAGGGAAGATTGGAGATTAGAAAGGTCAAGGAATCAAGTAGAGGCCTGAGGAGGAAGCAGTCAGGAAGAAGGTTTGCTGCTGGTGGCTGTTCTGTTTTGTTTTAGAAACAGAGTCTCATGTAACCCAGGCTGGCTTGGACTCCATAGTTGCCAAAAGATCACAGGTGTGAGCCATCACGCCTGCTTTATCTGGTTGCTGAGGGCTGAACCCAGAGTCTCATGCATACTTGGCAAGCACTCCACCAACTGAGCAACATCCCAGCCCTGTGTGACAGTGTGCCCACATGTATGTGATGTTGTGTGTGTGTGTGTATGTGATGTTGTGTGTGTGTGTGTGTGTGTGTGTGTGTGTGTGTGGTGTAGTATATCATGGCATGTATGTGTGGTGTGTAGTATGTGAGGGTGTGTGTGGTATGTAGTGTATGAGGGTGTGTATGTGTGGTATGTGGTGTGTGTGTGTGTGTGGTGTAGTATATCATGGCATGTATGTGTGGTATGTAGTGTATGAGGGTGTGTATGTGTAGTATGTGGTGTGTGTGAGTGTGTGTATGTGTGTGTGTGTGTGTGTGTATATGTGTGTATGGTGTGTGAGTATATGTGTGGTGTGTAGTGTTAGGGGAGTATGATGTTGTGTGTGTGGTGTGTGTGTGGCATGGTATGTGTGTGTGTCTACGTGTATGTTAAGGTGATCACATACTTGACACAAGCCACAGAGAGCTGTCCCCTCCCAGGCGGTCATATTATACATACACCCACCCCTGCTCTGAGTGCTGCGTAGGACCCTAAGCTTGGGAGGATTGGACTGTTATCCAGCCATTTCACCTGGGACAGTTAAGCTCTTTGGTGGGAAGGAACAGAGAAAGACCTCACCATGCAAATAGGAGATTATCATGGCAACTACCTGAAATGACAGCCTCATATTCACAACCCTGGGGTGACCTGCTAGAGTGCTCTAAGGTGGAATTCAGTGAGCTTGGTCTAGCCTTAGCAAAAAGGACACGGAAGTGCTTTTCCTGCATAGCCTTTGTTCTCATCCTCTGGCCAGTGTCACTAAGCCTCACCAGCACGGCCAGGACGTGGCTATCGACAGCAGCGGCCAGCAACCCCATTTCCTTGCCCTTCCACTGGCTACTTGGATTTAAATGTTTAAACTACACTGGTGCCTACACCTCCTCTCCAGGGGGAAAGGGACGGAGGGAACGAGCCATGGCAGGCTGTGAGCGAACGCATGTTGCTGATTAGACCCGAAGTGTCATTATTTGCTCTCTTGAAAGATCCCACATATGAGAGAGTGAAGAGAGACATCAAAGAGTCAGCAAAAGCAAACCTCCGCAGTGATGGCCACAACTTCTATTAATCAAATACTTGTGACTTGTATAGGAATAGAAATTGAGATTTGAGGCTAGCTGTCCAGTTGACATAGGAGGTTCCCAAAAACAGCTCATAGATTTTTTTTTTCAAAATGTAGAAGTTGCCAGGTTTGAGGGACCACTCTTGTCAGCCCAGCACTCAAGGAGGTGAGGACTAGGAGGATCAGAAAGTTTTCCTAGCAGTACTTGGTGGCACAGGTCTGTAATCCTAGCACTTGGGAAATAGAGGCAAGTGGATCTCTGTGAGTTCAAGGCCAGCCTGGCCTGTATATACAGTTTCAGGAAAGCCAGGCTATGTAGAAAGAGTCTGTCTGAAACAAAACAAAACAAAACAAAACAAAACAAAAAACCAAAAAAATAAAAATAAAAAATAAAACAAGAAAAGAAAATGAAAATTAAAGTCTCTTTTACTATACAGAAGTTCAGGGCCAGGACGGGCTATATGAGAGGCTATCTCGAGGTTTTTGTGGGGTTAGGGAGCACACACTAAGATTTCAACCACATTACAGTAGAAATGTGGTTAGAGATAGAGAGGTGGATGGACAATGAGAATCCATTTTTTTCATGAACCTAAAACTTCACTCACAAGGAAAATCCATTTTTAAAAAGTAATTCCTTATTTTTCTACATCTCAGGAGTTCAATGCCCTCACAATTAGACAGTGAAGATGGTCACTGTGGTCACATGCCGGCTCCAGATAAACCGACTCAGATGGTGCACTTTACTCAAGCCCTACCAGGGTTAAGGATGTAGCTCAGTGGTGATCCTCTGTGTGTGTGTGTGTGTGTGTGTGTGTGTGTGTGTGTGTGTGTGTGTGTGTGTGTGTAAGGGTATGAATTGTGTCATAAAAACCTTCAATACATTTCTTTGCCCAATCAATGTTCACTAGTTTTTATTGTTATGGGGAGGTAGCTGGGGGGGGGAGGTTATTTACTTTTGGTTGTTTTGAGTATTTTGCTATACTGTTGTTTGTGACAGGATCTGACTCTGTAGTAAGACGCAGGCTGATCTACCTCGGCTTCCCAAGTATTGTTGGAATTATAAGAGCCCTTATGTCTAGTTTTTGTTGAGTTTTATTGTTATTTATATTTATTTTGTTTGGTGGTGGGCTTTGTTTTACTTTGTTGTTGTTACTGTTCTTTTAAGTTTTTAGATTTATTTATTATCTTATGCATATGAGTTGCCTGTGTATGTGTATGCATGCATGCATGCATGTGCACCATGTGTGTTCCTGGTGCCCTTGAAGGTTAGAAGAAGGCGCTGGACCCCCTGTGACTGCAGTTGCAGATGGCTGTGAGCCACCCTGTGGGGTCTGGGAGTTGAACCCAGGTCCTCTGCAAGTACAACAAGTGCTCTTAACATTCCAGCCTAAATCGTTTAGGCTCTGTGAGGCCACATCTGACTATGTGGCCCAAGCAGATATGAACGTCTCCGCTCTCCTGTTTTGGCTTCCTGAGTGCTGGGTGTACAGGCCTACACTCTCTGCTGCAGGCCACTCTCTGCTGCACTGCCCCTCATTTGTTTATCTAGTGTTCTAGAGAAGGTCTCATATAGATGGCCTTGAACTCTCTACACTCCCTGAGGATGACACTGAACTCTCACATTTTTTTTTTCACTTTTATGTGTATGGGCAATTTGCCTGCATGTATGTCTGTGCACCATAACTGCAATGCCCAGAGTATAAAAGAGGGTGCTGGGTCCCCTGTGACTGGAGTTACAGGTGGCTGCTAGTCACATATGGGGGCAGAGGATGACTGGGAACTAAACCCAGGTCCTCTGAAAAAGTAACCAGTGCTCTTAGCCACTGAGCCATCACTCCAGCCCTGACACAGAAGTGCCGGTTCTGCCGCCTCTACCTCCTAAGTACAAGGATTACAGGCGCATGCCTCTGTGTCTAACTTACATAGTGCTGGGGACTGACCCCAAGACCTATCCCACAATAAACACTGTACTAACTGAGCTACACCCCCAGACTAAAGCTTTCTGAGGGTGTCGTATGTGCTGCATCACACATCACTCTATTCTGAGAAGGTTTTTAAATCCTCTGTCAACCTTGTCACCCCATCAAGACACAGAGTATTTGTGTTAACAAAGGTTGGCCAGGTGTGCTGGTGCACGCCTTTAATGCCTTTAAGCACCCAGGAGGCAGAGGCAGGCAGATCTCTGAGTTCAAGGCCAGCCTGGTCTAAAAACCAAGTTCTAGGACAGCCAAGCCTACATGGAGAAACACTGTCTTTAAACACTAAAACCAAAAATAAAAAAGTGTTATACTACACCTTCAGAAGTCTTGCTTTCCTAAACACTAGACCAATGTCAATTTCATTTGCATATTTTACTAGAATTACCTAAGACGTCAACATCAGAGGAAGTTGAGCAAAAAGGGCATGGCACTCCATGTGCTATTTTGCAAATTCTTTTCAGACTATAGTTATTTCAAAACAAAGAGATACATTTCTGGTTTTTTTTTTTTTTTTTGACAGGGTCTCACCATGCGGGACTAGCTAGCTAGGATTCACTGTGTGGGCGAGGCTGTCCTGGAGCTCTGCCTATCTCTGCCTCCTGAGTGCTGGGATCCAAGGCATGCACTACCACGCCTGGCTAATAGCTACAATTTTTAATGTTTATAAATGAATGATAACTCAGTCTGTTCAAAGCCTGGGAATTTGTACTGAGCTTGTGTAGATCCTGAGGCTAAGAGGCTGGACTTTGGTGGTGCCAGGGGCAGTGGCACACATCCGTAATGTCAGCATTCCAGAGTGAAAGCAGGGGGACCAGGAGGTCATGTTCATTCATCCTGGGCTACACAGATCCTGACACACACACACACACACACACACACACACACACACAAACACAGACACATACACAGACACACACACAAACACACACACACACAGACACACACAGACCCACACACAGACCCACACACACAATTCATGTGACAGTATGATAGTGATTGCATGTGTTGACTTCAACATTGCTTTTTGCAAATGACATTTATATACACGGATGTGTGGATGAGATTTGCATTGAGGTCTATGCTATACCTGGGGAAAACCAGGTGTTGTGTAAGTTTCTGGCAAGATTAAAACACCCAGTCCTTCAGGGGAGCTCCTTAACCAATGGGAGAAACAACTAAAAAAGAGCTTCAAGAACTTCCTGAAGCAGATCAGATCCTAGTGTGCCTCCCTCACCGCCCCTCCCCTCAACCCCAGTAAGGAGAGCCTAGCTGCAAAGAACTCTCTGGACACACAAGCTAAGTCGCAAAAAAAAAAAAAAAAGACCCTGAGAGGAGAAAGCAGCCAAACTTCCTGCAGGATAGTTGGCCCACCTGGAAAGAACACCCTCCAGCCTGCTGGGCTGTCTGCAGGCTGTGTAAGCGTACTCCAGGTTCCCAGCTTTGTGAGTTGTCACCCAAGCTGGGGCTGGCTTTGATGACACAGCTGTCTTTGAGTTATTTCTGTTCCTGTAAGTTACCCTTCCTCCATATTCCTGTAAGTAACACCAATAACTCATTGGCTCACCAAGTCGAACTTTGGTTGGTAGTATCTGCACGTTGATTTGTCATGAGCAAGTTCCCTATCTGGGATGAGTAGACGTCTGTATTACATCTCCCCAGGAAGTGTTTTGTCACCTGACACCAGGATAGAGCAGAGGCTGGGTATTTTAATGAGAACTGGAGGATGACGGTTGCATCTATGTAAGTTTGAGGTAGATCTTTCGAGATGACCAGTGCCTCTATCGTCTTCACCTCTAAGAGCAAGCTTAAAACAACAACCAAAGCCAGTTGGAGAGGACGTTAGGAAATGGATGCATGCTGGAACACGGCTCACAAAGTGGGCAATGGAGATGGGGGGTGTGGCTCAGTTGGTAGAGTGCGTATCTAGCACTCACAAAGCCCTAGGTTCAGTCCCCAGCTATAAAGCAGATGCCGTGTGCACGCCTGTAATCTCAGCACTGGGGAGGTGAGCGCAGGAGGATGAGGAAGGAGTCCAAGGCCGCCCTTACCTATGCAGGAAGTGTGAAGCTAGCCAGGGATACAGGAGACCTTGCTGCAAAGTAACCACAGGGACACATGGGCATGATGGTGAATGTCTTTAATGCCAGCCCTCAGGGAGCTGAGGCAGGAGAATAATGAATTCAAGGCCAGGATGAACTGCATAGCCAGACTCTGGGGACAGGGGATGGGAGGGCGCATAAAACAACAACAGCAAACAAACAAACAAAAGCCCTCCTGCAGCAGGCACATACCTGCAGTTCCAGCGCTTGGAAAGTACAGGATCAGGAGGTCAATGGCTGGTGGTTTGACTAAGAACGGCCCCCAAGGCTCATATGTCTAAAGAGAGAGGCACTACTTGAGAAGGATTAGGAGGTGTGGCCTTATTGGAGGACATGTGTCCCTGGGGGTGGGATTTGAGGGATTCTCTCTTCCTGCTGCCTGCAGATCCAGATGTAGGACTCTTGGCTACTTCTCCAGCACCATGTCTGCCTGCGTGCCTTCATGCTTCCTACCATACTGAGTAATGGACTAACCCCGGAAACTGTAAACCAGCCGCAATTAAATGCTTTCTCTTAGAAGAGTTGCTGTGTCATGTTCCCTTCCCAGTAGTAGAAAAGCCAACCAAGACAATGAGGACATAGTGAATTGGAGGCCACGCTGGGTGACACAGACCTTGTCTCAAAACAACAACAAAAATTTCGCTGCACCAAAAGCAATTTTAGGTAGGTGTGGTAGCTTATGATGCTTGCAACTCCGTAATTTGAGAGGCAGAGGCAGGAGGATCACTGTGGGCTTCTGGCCAAGCTAGGCTGCAATGGAGCTTTGCCTTCAAAAAGAAGAGGACGAGGAATGGGAGGAAGGAGAGGAGGAGAGGGAGGAGAAGGAGGAGGAGATTACAGTGAGAAAAGGAGGGGAAGCAGTTCCAGGGACCCTCTAAGCCTTGGAGGCTGAGACAGTTTCCTCATATGATCCAGCCTCAGCCTACTCCCAAAGCTTGCCCTGCAGGAATGGAAGGGCAGACAAGATGGTAAGATGGCTCAGCCAGCAGAGAAGAGCCCTGGCCCTGGATCTGTGCTGGAAGAAGAGAGCCTCTGGCAAATTGTCTTCGGCCTCCACACACATGCACGCGCGCGAGCGCACGCACGCACTCTATGTGCAGGAGTGCACAGACTTGGTGATGTGGGTAGTCAAAGCCTACCTACCCTAGACCAAACCCAGGCCTGGAGAGAACAGGAACTGTAAACCAGCCCATCATCTGCTGAGTATGGAAAAGGGAGCTCCAGTGCACCGCACAAGGATTAGCATTGAGAAAGTAGGGGAAGGCACTGTGTCGCAAGGCCTGCCTGTGCCTGTGGTGCAAACATGTGCTGTGGAGTAACTCCCAGCAGGCAGCAGGACTGGCACCGTCCCCTACTCTTCCCCTTGTATGATTCTTACTTCTCTCAGTGGAAAACAGCCTAAAAATAGAGCTAGATCGTTAAAAAAAAAAAAAAGAATGCTAACTAGATGTTGGAAAACCCACTCCAGCTGGGCTGTATTAGTGTTCAGATTAGGGAATGGGCCAGGCAGAGATAAGAAAGAGCCCGGTCGATTCTGCATGATGACTTTTAAAGAGAGTGTAAAGAAATCAACGGATCTCCAGAGACAAGCCATCAGGTTGCTCCCTGCCAGGAGTAGATAAACAACTAGATGCAAAATACAGACCATGTGGCTCAGCGCTCAGCTAGGTGTGTGTGTGTGTATGTGTGTGTGTGTGTGTGTGTGTGTGTGTGTGTGTGTGTGGTTTCTCTGTATAACCCTGGCTGCTCGCCTTGCAGACCAGTCTGGCCTCAAATTCACAGAGAGATCCACCTGCCTCTACCTTCCATGTGCTGGGATTACAGGTGCCACCATGATCACAGCTCTCTACTTCTAATTTTTAAATCTTAATTGTTTAGTGTTTTTGAGACAAGATCTCATGTAGCCTACGTTGGCCTTGAACTCCCAGATTATCTTGCCTCCACCTCCTGAGTCATGGGATCACAGTCCCTGAATAAACTGATTTCCTGTCGCCAAAATAAGATACCGTGACAAAGGCAACTTAAAGCGAGAATGGTTTGTTCCGGCTCACCGGTCAGCATGTAGAGAAGTCACAGCAGCAGTTTCACAGAGCTGATCACATTGTGTCCACAGCCAGGAAGAAAAAGAACACTGAGTTCAGACTTTTGCTGGATTCCTTTCCTCCACTTATGCAGTGCAAGGTCTCATGCAGAGAATGACACCACCACAGTGGCCCAGTCTTCCTACCTCAGTTATTGCTGCTATCAAGGTCACCCCCCACGGACATGTCCAAAGGTCCACCTCCCAGCTCATTCTGTGTCTGTCACCTAGACGGTTAATTCTAACCATCACAGGTTATTTTTATTCACACACAACAAAAAAGAGTGGAAATGGGATATGCCTCCGTGGTATAGCACTTACCTAGGACGCACACAACCCTTGATTTGATCCTAAGAAGGTGCAGGAGGGAAGGAGGGATTGAGGTTGGGAGAAAGAGATGTTTCCTGTTTGCGCATTCATTTTCAGAGCACCGTTACACAGCTCTTACATGAACAGGAAGGAGGCAGAAACAGTCAGGATTCAATTGAAAGATGGATAAACAAATAAAGGGTGATATACGGAGGTAGTAGAACATTACTCAGTTCAGATAAGGCTCCAAAACATTATACTAACCAAAACAAGCCAATCCCAAGTGTGCACTGATCTGAGATACATAAGCGCTCTGATTAGTTAAGGCAAAGAAAGAATAGAGAGAGAGAGTGCTGTATGGTGCCAAGGTCTGAGAGAAGAGGGGAAGGTGAGGGGAGTTTCAGGTTTGCAAGATGGGAACATTCTAGAGTTCTCTTGCACAATGAAGCAGATACACTGCTGCCCACTGACCTGCGCACATTAAAGGGGACAATTCTGTGTCAGTTGGGTTTTTTTTCTGTTGTTGTTGTTGTTGTTGTTTAACCACAATCTAAACCATTCCAGACTGTTGTTTAGAATGTACACCAACACTCCTTTAAAATACCAAGGGTGGAAGGCAGCTCGGTGGCTCACGCCTTAATCCCAGCACTCAGGGAGGATGAGGCAGGTGGATCTCTGTGAGTTACAGGCCAGTCTGGTCTACAAAGCGAGTCCAGGAGAGATGAAAATAGTTCTACTAGAAGACATGGCTCTTCTCAGAAACCTGCGGGTCTGGGTAAAACCCCACATCTGCTGCCGAGATGTGTTTTTCTTCAGTAAATACTGAACAATAGTAGGAAACTGGACTTTGGCAAGGTCTACCTGTGAAATAAGTGTTCTAGATCAAACTCTTTTCCTGGTAAACTCTATTCCTGGCTTTTATCTGTGCTCTTTGTTTTTCTTTGGTTTCACTTTTGGTCTTGGTTTTGGTTTTGGTTTTAGTTTTATGAGACTGGATCTTGCTATGTATGTCACCTGGGTTATCCTGGAACTCAGTACATATGTCAGACTGGCATTGAACTCTCGGCCATCTTTCTCCATCTTCAAAAGCCAAGTGATAGGATTTCAAGTGTGAGCTACCACGCTCAGCCCTCTCCTTGATTTGAAGAAATATGCTATAGAGTGTTTAAAGGCAGAGAAATAAATAGGTGGGTGGCCAGATGGATAGACAGAAAGACAGACAACATTAAAAAGTAAGGGTAGCATGCTAACATTTGTAGAATCTGGGTAAAGGCTACCGGAAATGCTTTGCCCTGTTTTGCAACATTTCAGTAAATCTTGTTATTACAAAATGGAAAATTAAAACTTGAAAATGTTAAAGTTCATGCAGAACACAAAATGTCAGCAACACTGCACATTCCCCTGGGAACGCTCTTCCTCCACCTGGATACTACTAATCTCATCAGAATTCTTATAGTTCAGATGTTCAATGAACAGGGATACCTGTAATCTCAGGCACACACACACCCCTGTAACATCGGTACTCAGTAGACTGGGGCAGGAGGATTCCTGTGAGTTTGTGCTAGTTAGTTTTAACTGTCAAATTGACATAACTTAGAATCATCTGGGAAGAAAGTCTTAAGAATTATCTAGATCAGGTTTTCCCATGGGTATGTCTGGGGGGAGCTGTCTCATTCTGTATTGATACAGGAAGATGCAGCCCCCTGTGGGCAACACCAATCCCCCACACAGAAGGGTCCAGAACAATGTAAGCAAGAGCAATCCAGCTGAAAGCAAACAAGCATCCATTCACTCATTCTCTGCTCTTGACTGTGGACATGATGCCTTAATTCTGGCCTTAATTTCCCCATAAAAATTCACATAACCTGGAACTATAAGACACATAAACCTGTCCTTATTTAAGTTGCTTTTTGTCCAGATATTTTATTGCAACAACAGAAATGCAAACAGAACAGAGTTTAAGTTCAGCCTGGGCTGAATAGTAAGTTCCAAGCTAGCCATGTCTACATTAAAACCAAGCAGGTATTTCAGCTGGTAGAGTGCTTGACTGCATACACAAAGCCCCATACACCGGGTTCCATTTCCACTACTGCAAAGTGTTTGTAAGTCCAGCACTCAGGAGCTGAGGCCTAATAATCAGGAGGTCAAGGATGGTCTGGACTACTCTGTTTCAAAAAACAAAAACAAAAAACCAAAACCAACCAACCAACCAAAAAATTAGAATAAATCAACAACCGAGTCTATAGCCCAGTGTTAGAGCAGGAGGCTGCCATGCACAAGGCCCTGGGATTCTTTTTGGGTTTTTTTTTGGTTTTGTTTTTTGTTTTTTTGTTTTGTTTTGTTTTGTTTTTCAAGACAGGGTTTCTCTGTGTAGCCTTGGCTGACCTGAACTCACTTTGTAGACCAGGCTGGCCTCAAACTCACAGCAATCCGCCTGCCTCTGCCTCCTGAGTGCTGGGATTAAAGACGTGTGTGACCATGCCTGGCTGGGATTCAATTCTTAACACTAAAAACAAAATGGGGCAGATAATGATTAATACATTTAATTGGACTTCAAATTTGCTAGCAGGAATAAATAAAAGACCTTCTGCCACCACAGTGGCAGGGGACTTGTGCCACCTCACCACTCATTCACTGAATATTATCAGCACCATATACACGGAGGAGCAGTCAGAGGAAGCAGAAAAAGATAACTCTCCCCAAATCCATGCAACACTTTCACATTCATGTCCCTGAGTCATGGTCTGCAAATATCTGCAAATAAGGGGATAAAAGTTGCCTCCTAGCTGGCCCACAGCCTAGAATTCTCCTACGGAAAAGGAGGCGAACAAATGCTGGGTGAACACTAGCAGTCTCTTCCAGTATCACTTTCCTATAAGAAAGGATTCAATAAACACCAAAAACAAGAAACAGAAAACGAAAAACCCCTATAACCCTTTCGAAGGCCCCTCCATGAGATGGAAGGCACAGCAGACCTTGAGAGTAGATAGATCAGGGGCTTAGGAGGAAAAGAACTCATGTCATTACTCTGCTAAAGAAATGCAGCAATAAGTGTCGGGTTTCAGACCTGGGACAAGAGGCTAAGATGCCTTTTTAACCAAAGTGGAGCTGGTTGGTCTCCAGCTTCTCCCAGCATCCCTCAGTCTCTACCTGTTACAGGGCATGGCTGACATACCCCACTTTCTACACTGAACTTTCCAGCCCAGGAGTAGGGGATTTCTTCTCTTCCAAAAGATCTTCACTATATAATCCAGACATTGTGGTGTCCACCTCCACCCCCTCTTTCTTTCTGTTTCTCTCTCCCTCTCTCCCCTCCTCCCTCCTTTCCTCTCTCTCTCTCTCTCTCTCTCTCTCTCTCTCTCTCTCTCTCTCTCTGTCTCCTCTCTGCTTTCTCTCTCTCCTCTCTCTCTCTGCTGCACATTCCCCCTGTCCCCTCCCCCTGCAGAGTGACTTCCCAGACCCTGGTCCTTGGGTGGCTAAACCCACAGAGAGCTGCTCCCAATAAACCTGCATTTATATACTCTAACTTGGCTTGAATTGGCTCATTTGTTAGGCAGACAAGTTGCTATACCCGTAAACCACTGCCTCCCTCAGCCCTCAGGAGAGAAGCTTCTTCTTGCAATGGGTGGGATCTAACAGAGAGACACACAAGCTGTTTGAGCATGTGAAAAGACTGGGAGATTTTGAAACACTCAGCCCTGAATGGGATGTCGTCACCAGACCCCTCCCCTCAGGTCTCCTGGATCTGTGGAGGAGGCAGAAACATTGTAAGAGCCAGAGGTGATGGATGATGGCTCCACTCCAAAGAAGCCATGTCTTCCAGACCCAACAGGACTGATGCACATATGAACTCACAGACTGGCAGCTTGCACAGGGCCTGCAGAGGGCCAAGACCGACAGGGTCCCAGCACTGATGGGGGGAAGAGAATGTATGTTCATATCCCTAACCAAGAAACTATATGCAATTGATACCCACTGGCAAAGGAAAAATCAGTTTCCTCCAATGGAGTCTTGTTGGGTATATGAGCCACACTTCAGGGCAGGAGTAGTTAGCTGGTCAACACAAAATAAACTCAACGATGGTGGGCAGTGGTTGGTGCACACCTTTAATTCCAGTGGTTGGGAGGCTGAGACAGGTGGATCTTTGAGTTCTAGGTCAATCTGGTCTACAGAGTGAGTTCTAGGACAGCCAGGGCTACACAGAGAAACTCTGTCTCAAAACGAAACAAAAGAACTCAGTGGTAAGTCTGTAGACTTGTCTCATTTTGCTTTGTTTGAACATTTCTTTCTTTTCTATTTGCATCTATGTGTTTAAAAAAGAGAAAGAGAAAAAATAAATAAAAATAAAAAAGAGAAAGAAAGAAAAGCAGCCAGATACCAGTTATTGCATACTTGAAATCCCAGCATTCTGGAGGCTAAGGCAGGAGGATTGTCATCGGGATTGCCATCAAAGGCCGCCTTAGACTACATCATGAGTTCTAGTTCAGCCTGGGCTACACAGTGAGTCACTTTATAGGCCAGGCTGGCCTCGAACTCACAGTGATCTGTCTGCCTCTGACTCCTGAGTGTTGGGATTAAAGGTGTGCACCTCCTCGATAGGTGAGACTCCGTTTCAAAAAACAAAACAGAACAAACCCCAGAGGCGATGCATAGGGCTGGGGGTGTGGCTCAGTTGGCAGAATGCTTGCCTGGCATGCCTGAAGCCTTAGGTTCGCTCTCCAGCACAGCATAGACTGGGCGTGATGGGATATGCCTGTATTCCTAACCCCACAGAACCAGGAAGATTAGAAGCTCAAGGTCACCCTCAGCTACATAGAGAGCTTGATTCCAGACTTTACTCCATCCTAAGCTCTGAGGCCAGCCTGGGCTACAGTGGTGAGACTTGAGAATGAATAAATTAAGTAATTAACAATTGAAGGAAGGAAAGAAGGTACTGTTCATATAGTACAAGGAAGTGAGAACAGATGGGCGTGGTAGCTCACGCCTTTAATCCCAGCACTTGGGAGGCAGAGGCAGGCAGATCGCTGTGAGTTCGAGGCCAGCCTAGTCTACAAAGTGAGTCCAGGACAGCCAAGGCTACACAGAGAAACCCTGTCTTGAAAAACAAAAAAGAAAAAAGAAAAAAAAAAAAAGAAGTGAGAAGGATCCCAGGGAGTGCCTTTTTTTTTTTTTTTTTAACATTAATTCAGTTACTGTTGGCATTGGGGAGTGACCACAACAGTTCCTATGGTAGAGGTCAGAGGGCAACTTTCTGGAATCGTTGTCTCCTTTCACCAGGTAGATTCCAGGGACTGAACTCAGGTAGCCAGGCTTGAGGCGGGGAAAGTCTTTACCTTGTTAGATCATCCACCTTGTTAGCTTAAGGGGTGACAGTGGCCTCGACCTCACTGTGTAGCCGAGGCTAGTCTTGAACTTCTGCTCCTCCTCCAGCCACCTCCAAAGTACTGAGAAAAAACCACGAGTCACCACCATGCAGCTTCTTAGCTGAGCTCTGCAACCCAGCACAGGCCCAGTGACAACAGATAGGGAAGGCCACAGAAGCCATAGGAGTCACCGTCTCAGCCCTGGGACCACGTCCATATCCACATTTCATCTTCCTGTTCTCTGAGTTCTGTATGTGTATGGGGGACTCAGTATATATAAAGAATATACTGAGCTGACATTTATTTGTTTTCAGGCAGGTTTTAGCTAATGTGCTTCCTGGCTGGTCTGGAGCTCACTGTGTATCACTATGTACCTCAGGCTAGCCTCAAACTCCTGATCGCTCTGCCTCAACCCCCTAAGGATTAGAATTACAAATGTGGGAACTAGGGAGATGGCACAGTGGGTAAGAGTGAGTAAACAGGATATAAGATCAAATCCCAGTATCTATATGAAAAGCAGAGTGTGGCCAAAGCAATGCCAAGGAGACAGGAGGATCTTGGGGGCTTGCCGCCTGCCAGTCTACCTCCAGGTTCAGTGAGAGACCCTGTCTCAAAGGAATATGGAACACACACACCTATACCACATGTACCTACATCACACACACACACACACACACACACACACACACATAACACGCAGTCACATGAATTACAAGTATGTCTCATAATGGTCATTTTTAACATATTCTGGCTTGGATTTTATGGTTGATTTGGTTTGGTTTTTTTTTTCCCCCACAGGCCTTGTACCTGCTATACCTGCTAGGCAAAGTGCCTTACCACACTGAGCAACACCTCTGCCCTCCAATCTTGGTCAAAGTATGCTTTTAGAAAAGAATCTGAGTCCCACACCTGTTAAATCACCCATGACTGATAAAACATCTTGGGGAAAAGCCCATACTTAAAAATATAGACGTAAGCCAGGCGGTCGTGGCACACATCTTTAATCCCAGCACTTGGGAGGCAAAGGCAGGCAGATCACTGTGAGTTCAAGGCCAGCCTGGTTGAGAGAGGGGGAGAGAGAGGGAGACAGAGAGAGAGAGAATACAGACATGCTGAGGAGCTGCCTGCAGGAGCAGCCCCCTGGATGCCTCAGGAGTGGACTACTGAGAGGCTGTCAGTTGTCTCCATCCTCCTCACCCTGACACTGGCTGGCTCAGAGGACGCGCAGACGAACTGAATGGCCTTCTGGGCTGCTGATAGCAGTGTGTCCACAGATCACTGAAAGCACAGGCTCAATCACCTGAGTTCCCACAAGAAACCTAGGAACAAGACTGTGGCCTCCTGGCTATTTAAGCCAATTGTTTGTTTGTTTGTTTGTTTGTTTGTTGTTCTAGTCTCAATAAGTTGAGATCTATGCAGGCATGGTAGTGCACTTCTGTTATCCAAGCAACCAGTAGACTGAGGCAGGAAGACTGCCATAGGTTGAGGGCCAGCCTGGGCTACATAACAAGACCCTGTTTCAAATCTCCTAACAAGACGGGCAGGGGATATAAATCAGTTTGTGGAGTGCTTGCCTAGCATGCTCAGAGCTCTGAGCTCAAGCCCTACCATATAAACCAGGCATAGTGGTCCAGACTTGTAAGCCCAGAACTTCAACGTCCGTCTTCAGCGACACTGAAAGCTCATGGCTTTTTATTTGGTTGGTTTTGATAACTAAAACTGGGTTGACCTTCTGTGAGGAGACTAGACACATTGTTAGGGTACTAAGTTCCTTGGGTGTTTCCAGAGAAACTCCCCACTGCTAGCCCAACTGGAAGTCCCCAGGAGGAAGAGCAGGTACAGCCAGGAAGGACATAATCTCCTAAGCCAGGGGTTGTCTGAGCATGCCTGCTATATGTTTGTGAGTGTGCACTCAGGGTCTCTGTAACTCCACACTACGGACCTGAAACCACAGAGTGGGTCCATAAGAACCCACAGTGCACTGGCTGCACCTGCTATGAAGCAAGTGGGCTCCCTGGAGAGTTGGGGAAAGCATAACCCCAGCTCTACCCTCTGTTCTCCTACCCTAACCCCAGACTTCTGACCCGGTGCTCCCATTTGGGCCTGATCCAGCTGAGTCAGACTGACATCTCTCCCCCCAAACCAAGGCTCTCACTTTTGGCCTGCCCTAGCAGAAACACAGAGGAGGAACACGGCCCCTATGAACTACATCTTGCCTCACACAACCAAAGGCCGAATTTCTGGGCTCCAGACTGGCAATGGCTGCTCTGCTTACCCACTGTGCTTCCAAGTGGAACACAGAGCCGTGGCATAGAATCCCAGCCTGTGAGAATCTGGGGAGGCCAAGTCTGGCCTTTAGGAGATTCCTGGTTATCCTTGCTGAAATAGTAAGACAGACAGCTGCAGCACCCTGCTCCTGGACCAGCATCAGATACAAAGCAGCTTCTGACTATTGGCTGCCTTTCCTTCCTTCCTTCCTTCACCATGAGCCTCAGGCCCTGTCCTACCTGCTGCTATGCTGCAGATGCTGGGGGCCTTATGCCCTTCTATAAGCCGGCCTCAGGCAACACTATGGGAGGTGTGCATGCAGGGAGTGGGGCAATGCAGAGATGAGGGAGAAAGGACTGAGGACTGGCTGGTCTCTGGCCAGAGAGACACCTTGAGCCAAAAGCAAGATGCAAGGAAGCCAGAAGCTGGAAACCAGAACTGTCTTTATCTAGTTGTTTGTTTGGTTAGTTTGCTCATTTGTTTAAGATAGGGTCTCTCTATTAAACCCTGGCTGGCCTAGCATTTGTAGCAATCTTCCTGCCTCTGTTTCTCTGTGCTGGTATTATAGCTGTACCAGCATAGTTAGCTGGGACTCCTAATACTCATCTTCCATTTTGCTGTGATTCTGGTATTTTTGTGGGAGAATAGACAGGCATAATACTTATTGTTATAACCATCCCTAAGCATACAGCCTAATGGGGTTGAATATTTTTCCTCAACAACCACCTCCACTACCTATCTCTAGAACTTTTCCTATTCCCCAATTGAAAATATCTACCCTATATAAGCAACTCTGCAACCCCCACCCCTGCCCCGACCCCTGCACCTTCCAGCCCTGCTGTGATGGCTAAGCTCATTAATGGGACAGCTTTTGGAATCGCCATGGAGACAATATGAGGGTGTTTCCCTGTTAAAAGATGTAACAAGGGAGGGAGACCATATTGAATATGAGTGGCTCCGTCTCCATGGACTAGGGTCCTGAACTGAATAAAAATAAAAAGCAAAGCTAGTCAATAACTTGCATCCGCCTCTCTCTTTCTCTCTCTGCCTTCCCAATGACAGGCTCACATGCCTTCAGCCATGGCCTTCGATCTTCCAACTGTGAGCCAGAATAAACTCTTTCATGCTTATATAGCATTTGTCATTTATCACAGCAATGAGAAAAGCAACTAGTAACACCTACAAATTCAAGTCTGGCTTCCTGCCTCCTTCCCAAGGGTCTGGATCAAAGACATACATGTCATTCACCACCACGCCAGTGCAATGGTTTTTTAAAGTCCTTTGAGTGACAAGAGGCTGATTCCCCACCCCTCCCCCACCCCTCCCCCAACCCCAGTTCTAGGGAGGGAACACAGGGCCTCCAGGACGCTTCCCAGAATTCCTTGCAACTGAATCCTGTCCTCAAGGTAGTCACCTGGCTGTCACTCCAGTCACTCAGCAGTCATCTCAGTACATATAAAGCTGGACAAACACTGGGTTGGAGCACTCTGCCCTTGAAGCCAGCACCTTTCGATTGGCCCAGAGCTTCAGTGTAGAGGATTCTGAGCCTCTCTCTGTTCTGTTAGCCTTGAGAGAGAGGGGGTGGAGGAGGGGGCAGGGAGGAGAGAGAGAGAGAGAGAGAGAGAGAGAGAGAGAGAGTGTATGTGTGTGTGTTTATACCCTACACAGCTGACTTTCTGATACTCCTACCTCCCTCCACCTTCTGAGTGTTGAGGTGACAAGTGTGTGTCACTATGCCCAGTTAGTGGAGTTCTTGGGACTAAACTGGGGCCTTCATGTAGGCTAGGCAAGCACTCTACCAACTGAGCTATATTACCAGCCCTGCTGGCCTGCTTTTACTTGCTCAGACAACAGTATCTCTACCTGTCTCTCTCAGCGGCCTTTGTCCCCTTGGTCTGCCTCTGCAGGGAGCTGACTGGAAGTCTCTGACGGGTTCTTTCTCTTCTCCCTCTTATGGATACTTTGCTGGTTCTCAAAGTGGCTCTTTAATTGTCCCCGTGGATGGTGGTATTCCTCCTGTTTGCTCTCTGGGTATTTACTAGGGAATTTCCAGCATTCCCTTGTCCTTAGTTCAGTCTCTTACAGACTTGAATTTTTCAGCATAGCAGGAGAACAAATCTAACAGATGCACACCAGAAAGCTGAGGTTTCTTCCTTTTCTTTTTTCAAAGACAGGATCAGGCTGGCCCTGACCTCCTACAATCTTTCTGCCAATACCTCCACATTGCTAAGTCATTCCCACATTAAATACTCAGTCCCCTCTCCATTGCAACAATTGCAAGTACTTCTAGGTACATGGGGGTTGGCATTGTGTCTGGAAGTGGCTGAAATTGTCATGATGGGGAGGGCGTCAACATGGCATATGGATGCAGCATGAGTGAGAGAGAAAGTTGTGCACAGTGCCTCACAAATGTAACCTTGTTCTTGGGAGACCAGCCTGAGCCATAGAGTGAGATCCTGTCTAGGCTCTGATCTGCAATATATAAACTCCATATCTGGCAGTGATATAAGGTCAAAGACCCTATGACTTAAGAGGTCCTAGGCCGTAGCAGAGAGCCTACTACTATTATTCTGGTAAATGGGCACAGTGTTAAATTGACTCCTAATTAGGTATCCTTATACTTATAGATCAGTATATGTCTCCGCTCTCATCAGAGAAGCTTCTTTCTGTAGTAAATGGTGATTAACATAGACATATGATTTGTCAAGGTCCAGAGAATAAGAGACTGTAGACTCCTCACCCCTAAAAATACATCTATATCACCCACCTCCTCCTAAGGTTCGGGGATAACTGCAGAAAAAGGGTCAGAAAGACTGTGTGGGCCAGAGGCAGTGGGTGACTACAAGGAAACACTGTTGTGGGAGGCAGCACGGCATCTGCACAAGCTTGCATAAGGCCTGCATAAGCTCAAGCCAGACCCAAATCCCGGCAGGGAGAAAAAATATGGGCATGAAATCCCAGCCCTAGATAGAAAGCTATTAGGCAAATGGTAGCTGCAGGGAGAGAGAAAGTCTATTTTCTGTAAGAGCAAGGCCCCTAGTAGGTCGGCCACACTCCAGTGGGAGGCTACACGTGCCAGAGAACAGGGACAGTGCCAGCTGAACTCAATGTATTTTGGGGGACACACAGTTGGATAAGTAGAAAGGCAAGGGTGGATCTGAGGAGTGGGTGAGGGTGAACATTATCAAAATGCATTGTGTGCATGAAATTATCAAAGAACTAATGAAGAATGAGAAAAAAAGAAATGTGCTTAAACCAGAAAGAAAAGGGGGGCGGGGTGCACCGGGGAATACAATGTCTCAATTTCCTAGGAATTATCACCACATGAAGAGCAGCTTGTATTTCTCTCCTCTCCGGAAATTTACATTATGCCTCAAAACAAGAGAGATGCAGCTGGTGTGTGCACAGAACACACTAGGACACTAAGCCAAGGTGATCATTAAATTGCTAAACCTTCTGCAGGCATACACCACTGTGCCCTGTTCTGTTTCTTTCTACCCATTGCTTTGTTGATGTTTGGTGCTATTCTTGGTTTTGTTGTTGTTGTTTGTTTGTTTTGGAAGGACTTGAGACAGAATCTCTCTTTAGCACAGACTGGCTTAGAACTCATAGCAATCCTCCTGCCTGAAGCTTCCAAGTGTTGGGATTATAGGCCTGAGCTACCAAACCCATCTTCAGGCTTCTTCTCTTGACTGTGCCGGAGGTGGTACCCAAGATCTTAGGCTGAAAAACAAGCCCAACAAGGCCAAGGCCCTGGCTGGCAAGCCACAGTCAGCTCTAAGCCAACAGGCCTGGGACATGATCCCAGACTGTGGAATCCCTCACCCCGCAGAACTTGAGCTGGGTGCCCGGGGGTCCCCCGCCTGCCTGCCTGCCTGGTGTGATGTCCTCAGCCAGGTGTACCCAGCATTGTGAGGCCAAGGGAAATGGAACTTGTTTCTTGTTTACTGACGGATGATTTTCTAAGAACCCTGAGGCCGAATTAAGGAACCCATTAAGGGGAGGTAGGGCGGGTCACAGAAGTGTCAGTTTCTTCTTGTAAACAGACCTACATGAGTAAAAGGATCTGATTAGAGATGTTAGTCCAGCAGGAACCACATGAACCCTCACTTTTCAAGTGAGAATATTAGGTTCATAGGGGTCGCCATAAAAATGGGATCTATGGAGAAAGATCAACCTGGGTCAAGTGTCAGATTAACTTTTCCGTAACTTCC